>NW_023330399.1:0-292563 GCF_011100685.1 Canis lupus familiaris
TTCTTTTCGATTCGTTTTGATTCGATTGTTTTTGATTCATGTCGATTCGATTCGATTCTTTTGTTTCGATTCGATTCTTTTCAATTCGAATCTTTTCGTTACATGGAATTCGATTCTTTTCGATTTGATTCTTTATTTTTTTCTTCAACTCGATTCAATTCGATTCTTTTTTTTATGATAGTCACAGAGAGAGAGAGAGGCAGAGACACAGGCAGAGGGAGAAGCAGGCTCCATGCACCGGGAGCCCGATGTGGGATTCGATCCCGTGATTCCAGGAACGTGCCCTGGGCCAAAGGCAGGCGCTAAACCGCTGCGCCACCCAGGGATCCCTCAATTCGATTCTTGTTTATTCGAATCTATTCAATTCTTTTTGATTCGATTAGATTCTATTCGAGTTTTTCGATTGATTCGATTAGTTCTTTTTGATTCAATTCAATTCATTTCTTTTGATTCAAATCAATTCGATTCTTTGGATTCGATTCGATTCTTTTGGATTCGATTCTTTTGGATTCGAATCGAGTGGATTCTTTTCATTGCGATCGGATTCATTTCAATTCGATTCTTTTCGATTCGAATGTTTTCGAATCAATTCGATACTTTTGATTCGATTCGATTCTTTTCGTGTCGATTTGATTCTTTTCGATTCGATTCTTTTCTATTTGAATCGATTCGATTCTTTTCATTTCGATTCGATTTGATTCAATTCGATTCTTTTCGATCAATTCAATTTGATTGTTTTCGATTTGATTCGATTCGATTCTTTTCTATTCTATTCAATTCGATTATTTTCCAGTCGATGATGCAATTGGATTCTTTTCGATTCGATTCGATTCTTTTCGATTCGATTCGACTCGATTTCATGCTTTTTGATTCGATTCGACTAGAATTTAATCGACTGATTCAATTTGATTCTTTTCTTTTCGGTTGGATTCTTTTCTATTCGATTTTTTTTCTATTCAATTCGATTCTTTCAATTCAATTCGATTCGATTCGATTCGATTCAATTCTTTTCGTTTCAAATCGATTCGTTTCAATTCGAGTCTTTTCAATTTGATGCTTTTCGATTCGGTTCGATTTGATATTTTTAATTTGATTCGAGTCTTTTCGATTCGATTCGATTCTTTTCAATTCGATTCTTTTCGATTCGAGTCTTTTTGATTCGATTCATTTCGATTCGATTCGATTCTTTTCACTCCGATTGATGCTTTTCCATTTGATCTGATTTGTTTCATTTCGATTCTTTTCGATTCAATTCGATTCTTTTCGATTCCATTAAATTTGATTCGATTCTTTTCGATTCGATTAGATTCTTTTCGATTTGATTCATTCAGTTCGATTCTTTTCGATTCGATTGGATTCTTTTCGATTTGATTCAATTCTTTCGATTCGATTTGATTTGATTCTTTTCGGTTCGATTCAATACGATTCTTTTCATTTCGATTCTAATCGATTCTCTTCGATTCGTTTCGATTCGTTTCGATTCGATTCGATTTTTTTTCGATTCTATTCTATTCGATTCATTTTGAATCATTTCGATTTGATTCTGTTCGAGTGGTTTCTATTAGATTCTTTTCGATTTGATTCAATTCGATTCGAGTCTTTTTGATTCGAGTCTTTTCGACTCGATGCAATTCAATACGATTCTTTTAGATTCGATTCGATTCGATTGTTTTCCGTTTCGATTCGACTTTTTTTGATTCGATTCTTTTCGATTCGATTGTTTTCAATTCGATTGATTCGATTCTTTTCAATTCTATGCTATTCAAAGCGATTCTTTTGTATTTGATTCGATTCGATTGATTTCTTTTTGATTCGGTTCGATTCGTTTCTTTTCGATTCGATTCAATTCTTTTCGATTCGATTCTTTTCGATTCGATTTGATTCTTTTCGATTCTATTCTATTCTATTCTTTTCTATTCCATTCGAATCGATTCGTTTTGATTGAATTCGATTCTTTTCGATTCGATTCAATTAGATTCTTTTCGATTGGATTCAATTTGTTTCGATTCGAATCAATTTGATTCTTTTCGATTGGATTCCATTCGATTCTTTTCGATTTGATTCAATTCGATTCTTTTCGATTCTATTCATTTCGATGATTTTCGTTGAGATTAGATTCTTTTCGATTTGATTTTTTTTGCTTCGAGTCAATTCATTTCGCTTATTTTGGTTAGGATCAATTCAATTCGATTCTTTTTGATTTGATTTGATTCTATTCGATTTCTTTCGATTCTATTCTATTCTTTTCGATTCGATTCCATTCAATCCGATTCTTTTCGATTCGATTCGATTGTTTTAGATTTGATTCCATTCTTTCGATTCTATTTGACATGATTCTTTTCGATTCGATTTGATACGATACTTTTTATTTTGATTCGAATCGATTCTCTTCGGTTCGATACGTTTTGATTCGTTTCGATTCAATTCTATTCGAATTTTTTCGATTTGATTCGATTCGATTCTTTTGGATTCTACTTGATTTGTTTCTTTTCGATTCGTTTTGATTCGATTGTTTTTGATTCATGTCGATTCGATTCGATTCTTTTGTTTCGATTCGATTCTTTTCAATTCGAATCTTTTCGTTACATGGAATTCGATTCTTTTCGATTTGATTCTTTATGATTTTCTTCAACTCGATTCAATTCGATTCTTTTTTTTATGATAGTCACAGAGAGAGACAGAGAGGCAGAGACACAGGCAGAGGGAGAAGCAGGCTCCATGCACCGGGAGCCCGATGTGGGATTCGATCCCGTGATTCCAGGAACGTGCCCTGGGCCAAAGGCAGGCGCTAAACCGCTGCGCCACCCAGGGATCCCTCAATTCGATTCTTTTTTATTCGAATCTATTCAATTCTTTTTGATTCGATTAGATTCTATTCGAGTTTTTTCGATTTGATTCGATTAGTTCTTTTTGATTCAATTCAATTCATTTCTTTTGATTCAAATCAATTCGATTCTTTTGGATTCGATTCGATTCTTTTGGATTCGATTCTTTTGGATTCGAATCGAGTGGATTCTTTTCATTGCGATCGGATTCATTTCAATTCGATTCTTTTCGATTCGAATGTTTTCGAATCAATTCGATACTTTTTGATTCGATTCGATTCTTTTCGTGTCGATTTGATTCTTTTCGATTCGATTCTTTTCTATTTGAATCGATTCGATTCTTTTCATTTCGATTCGATTTGATTCAATTCGATTCTTTTCGATCAATTCAATTTGATTGTTTTCGATTTGATTCGATTCGATTCTTTTCTATTCTATTCAATTCGATTATTTTCCAGTCGATGATGCAATTGGATTCTTTTCGATTCGATTCGATTCTTTTCGATTCGATTCGACTCGATTTCATGCTTTTTGATTCGATTCGACTAGAATTTAATCGACTGATTCAATTTGATTCTTTTCTTTTCGGTTGGATTCTTTTCTATTCGATTTTTTTCTATTCAATTCGATTCTTTCAATTCAATTCGATTCGATTCGATTCGATTCAATTCTTTTCGTTTCAAATCGATTCGTTTCAATTCGAGTCTTTTCAATTTGATGCTTTTCGATTCGGTTCGATTTGATATTTTTAATTTGATTCGAGTCTTTTCGATTCGATTCGATTCTTTTCAATTCGATTCTTTTCGATTCGAGTCTTTTTGATTCGATTCATTTCGATTCGATTCGATTCTTTTCACTCCGATTTGATGCTTTTCCATTTGATCTGATTTGTTTCATTTCGATTCTTTTCGATTCAATTCGATTCTTTTCGATTCCATTAAATTTGATTCGATTCTTTTCGATTCGATTAGATTCTTTTCGATTTGATTCCATTCAGTTCGATTCTTTTCGATTCGATTGGATTCTTTTCGATTTGATTCAATTCTTTCGATTCGATTTGATTTGATTCTTTTCGGTTCGATTCAATACGATTCTTTTCATTTCGATTCTAATCGATTCTCTTCGATTCGTTTCGATTCGTTTCGATTCGATTCGATTTTTTTCGATTCTATTCTATTCGATTCATTTTGAATCATTTCGATTTGATTCTGTTCGAGTGGTTTCTATTAGATTCTTTTCGATTTGATTCAATTCGATTCGAGTCTTTTTGATTCGAGTCTTTTCGACTCGATGCAATTCAATACGATTCTTTTAGATTCGATTCGATTCGATTGTTTTCGTTTCGATTCGACTTTTTTTGATTCGATTCTTTTCGATTCGATTGTTTTCAATTCGATTGATTCGATTCTTTTCAATTCTATGCTATTCAAAGCGATTCTTTTGTATTTGATTCGATTCGATTGATTTCTTTTTGATTCGGTTCGATTCGTTTCTTTTCGATTCGATTCAATTCTTTTCGATTCGATTCTTTTCGATTCGATTTGATTCTTTTCGATTCTATTCTATTCTATTCTTTTCTATTCCATTCGAATCGATTCGTTTTGATTGAATTCGATTCTTTTCGATTCGATTCAATTAGATTCTTTTCGATTGGATTCAATTTGTTTCGATTCGAATCAATTTGATTCTTTTCGATTGGATTCCATTCGATTCTTTTCGATTTGATTCAATTCGATTCTTTTCGATTCTATTCATTTCGATGATTTTCGTTGAGATTAGATTCTTTTCGATTTGATTTTTTTTGCTTCGAGTCAATTCATTTCGCTTATTTTGGTTAGGATCAATTCAATTCGATTCTTTTTGATTTGATTTGATTCTATTCGATTTCTTTCGATTCTATTCTATTCTTTTCGATTCGATTCCATTCAATCCGATTCTTTTCGATTCGATTCGATTGTTTTAGATTTGATTCCATTCTTTCGATTCTATTTGACATGATTCTTTTCGATTCGATTTGATACGATACTTTTTATTTTGATTCGAATCGATTCTCTTCGGTTCGATTCGTTTTGATTCGTTTCGATTCAATTCTATTCGAATTTTTTCGATTTGATTCGATTCGATTCTTTTGGATTCTACTTGATTTGTTTCTTTTCGATTCGTTTTGATTCGATTCTTTTTGATTCATGTCGATTCGATTCGATTCTTTTGTTTCGATTCGATTCTTTTCAATTCGAATCTTTTCGTTACATGGAATTCGATTCTTTTCGATTTGATTCTTTATGATTTTCTTCAACTCGATTCAATTCGATTCTTTTTTTTATGATAGTCACAGAGAGAGACAGAGAGGCAGAGACACAGGCAGAGGGAGAAGCAGGCTCCATGCACCGGGAGCCCGATGTGGGATTCGATCCCGTGATTCCAGGAACGTGCCCTGGGCCAAAGGCAGGCGCTAAACCGCTGCGCCACCCAGGGATCCCTCAATTCGATTCTTTTTTATTCGAATCTATTCAATTCTTTTTGATTCGATTAGATTCTATTCGAGTTTTTTCGATTTGATTCGATTAGTTCTTTTTGATTCAATTCAATTCATTTCTTTTGATTCAAATCAATTCGATTCTTTTGGATTCGATTCGATTCTTTTGGATTCGATTCTTTTGGATTCGAATCGAGTGGATTCTTTTCATTGCGATCGGATTCATTTCAATTCGATTCTTTTCGATTCGAATGTTTTCGAATCAATTCGATACTTTTTGATTCGATTCGATTCTTTTCGTGTCGATTTGATTCTTTTCGATTCGATTCTTTTCTATTTGAATCGATTCGATTCTTTTCATTTCGATTCGATTTGATTCAATTCGATTCTTTTCGATCAATTCAATTTGATTGTTTTCGATTTGATTCGATTCGATTCTTTTCTATTCTATTCAATTCGATTATTTTCCAGTCGATGATGCAATTGGATTCTTTTCGATTCGATTCGATTCTTTTCGATTCGATTCGACTCGATTTCATGCTTTTTGATTCGATTCGACTAGAATTTAATCGACTGATTCAATTTGATTCTTTTCTTTTCGGTTGGATTCTTTTCTATTCGATTTTTTTCTATTCAATTCGATTCTTTCAATTCAATTCGATTCGATTCGATTCGATTCAATTCTTTTCGTTTCAAATCGATTCGTTTCAATTCGAGTCTTTTCAATTTGATGCTTTTCGATTCGGTTCGATTTGATATTTTTAATTTGATTCGAGTCTTTTCGATTCGATTCGATTCTTTTCAATTCGATTCTTTTCGATTCGAGTCTTTTTGATTCGATTCATTTCGATTCGATTCGATTCTTTTCACTCCGATTTGATGCTTTTCCAGTTGATCTGATTTGTTTCATTTCGATTCTTTTCGATTCAATTCGATTCTTTTCGATTCCATTAAATTTGATTCGATTCTTTTCGATTCGATTAGATTCTTTTCGATTTGATTCCATTCAGTTCGATTCTTTTCGATTCGATTGGATTCTTTTCGATTTGATTCCATTCTTTCGATTCGATTTGATTTGATTCTTTTCGGTTCGATTCAATACGATTCTTTTCATTTCGATTCTAATCGATTCTCTTCGATTCGTTTCGATTCGTTTCGATTCGATTCGATTTTTTTCGATTCTATTCTATTCGATTCATTTTGAATCATTTCGATTTGATTCTGTTCGAGTGGTTTCTATTAGATTCTTTTCGATTTGATTCAATTCGATTCGAGTCTTTTTGATTCGAGTCTTTTCGACTCGATGCAATTCAATACGATTCTTTTAGATTCGATTCGATTCGATTGTTTCCGTTTCGATTCGACTTTTTTTGATTCGATTCTTTTCGATTCGATTGTTTTCAATTCGATTGATTCGATTCTTTTCAATTCTATGCTATTCAAAGCGATTCTTTTGTATTTGATTCGATTCGATTGATTTCTTTTTGATTCGGTTCGATTCGTTTCTTTTCGATTCGATTCAATTCTTTTCGATTCGATTCTTTTCGATTCGATTTGATTCTTTTCGATTCTATTCTATTCTATTCTTTTCTATTCCATTCGAATCGATTCGTTTTGATTGAATTCGATTCTTTTCGATTCGATTCAATTAGATTCTTTTCGATTGGATTCAATTTGTTTCGATTCGAATCAATTTGATTCTTTTCGATTGGATTCCATTCGATTCTTTTCGATTTGATTCAATTCGATTCTTTTCGATTCTATTCATTTCGATGATTTTCGTTGAGATTAGATTCTTTTCGATTTGATTTTTTTTGCTTCGAGTCAATTCATTTCGCTTATTTTGGTTAGGATCAATTCAATTCGATTCTTTTTGATTTGATTTGATTCTATTCGATTTCTTTCGATTCTATTCTATTCTTTTCGATTCGATTCCATTCAATCCGATTCTTTTCGATTCGATTCGATTGTTTTAGATTTGATTCCATTCTTTCGATTCTATTTGACATGATTCTTTTCGATTCGATTTGATACGATACTTTTTATTTTGATTCGAATCGATTCTCTTCGGTTCGATTACGTTTTGATTCTTTTCGATTCAATTCTATTCGAATTTTTTCGATTTGATTCGATTCGATTCTTTTGGATTCTACTTGATTTGTTTCTTTTCGATTCGTTTTGATTCGATTGTTTTTGATTCATGTCGATTCGATTCGATTCTTTTGTTTCGATTCGATTCTTTTCAATTCGAATCTTTTCGTTACATGGAATTCGATTCTTTTCGATTTGATTCTTTATGATTTTCTTCAACTCGATTCAATTCGATTCTTTTTTTTATGATAGTCACAGAGAGAGACAGAGAGGCAGAGACACAGGCAGAGGGAGAAGCAGGCTCCATGCACCGGGAGCCCGATGTGGGATTCGATCCCGTGATTCCAGGAACGTGCCCTGGGCCAAAGGCAGGCGCTAAACCGCTGCGCCACCCAGGGATCCCTCAATTCGATTCTTTTTTATTCGAATCTATTCAATTCTTTTTGATTCGATTAGATTCTATTCGAGTTTTTTCGATTTGATTCGATTAGTTCTTTTTGATTCAATTCAATTCATTTCTTTTGATTCAAATCAATTCGATTCTTTTGGATTCGATTCGATTCTTTTGGATTCGATTCTTTTGGATTCGAATCGAGTGGATTCTTTTCATTGCGATCGGATTCATTTCAATTCGATTCTTTTCGATTCGAATGTTTTCGAATCAATTCGATACTTTTTGATTCGATTCGATTCTTTTCGTGTCGATTTGATTCTTTTCGATTCGATTCTTTTCTATTTGAATCGATTCGATTCTTTTCATTTCGATTCGATTTGATTCAATTCGATTCTTTTCGATCAATTCAATTTGATTGTTTTCGATTTGATTCGATTCGATTCTTTTCTATTCTATTCAATTCGATTATTTTCCATTCGATGATGCAATTGGATTCTTTTCGATTCGATTCGATTCTTTTCGATTCGATTCGACTCGATTTCATGCTTTTTGATTCGATTCGACTAGAATTTAATCGACTGATTCAATTTGATTCTTTTCTTTTCGGTTGGATTCTTTTCTATTCGATTTTTTTCTATTCAATTCGATTCTTTCAATTCAATTCGATTCGATTCGATTCGATTCAATTCTTTTCGTTTCAAATCGATTCGTTTCAATTCGAGTCTTTTCAATTTGATGCTTTTCGATTCGGTTCGATTTGATATTTTTAATTTGATTCGAGTCTTTTCGATTCGATTCGATTCTTTTCAATTCGATTCTTTTCGATTCGAGTCTTTTTGATTCGATTCATTTCGATTCGATTCGATTCTTTTCACTCCGATTTGATGCTTTTCCATTTGATCTGATTTGTTTCATTTCGATTCTTTTCGATTCAATTCGATTCTTTTCGATTCCATTAAATTTGATTCGATTCTTTTCGATTCGATTAGATTCTTTTCGATTTGATTCCATTCAGTTCGATTCTTTTCGATTCGATTGGATTCTTTTCGATTTGATTCAATTCTTTCGATTCGATTTGATTTGATTCTTTTCGGTTCGATTCAATACGATTCTTTTCATTTCGATTCTAATCGATTCTCTTCGATTCGTTTCGATTCGTTTCGATTCGATTCGATTTTTTTCGATTCTATTCTATTCGATTCATTTTGAATCATTTCGATTTGATTCTGTTCGAGTGGTTTCTATTAGATTCTTTTCGATTTGATTCAATTCGATTCGAGTCTTTTTGATTCGAGTCTTTTCGACTCGATGCAATTCAATACGATTCTTTTAGATTCGATTCGATTCGATTGTTTTCCGTTTCGATTCGACTTTTTTTGATTCGATTCTTTTCGATTCGATTGTTTTCAATTCGATTGATTCGATTCTTTTCAATTCTATGCTATTCAAAGCGATTCTTTTGTATTTGATTCGATTCGATTGATTTCTTTTTGATTCGGTTCGATTCGTTTCTTTTCGATTCGATTCAATTCTTTTCGATTCGATTCTTTTCGATTCGATTTGATTCTTTTCGATTCTATTCTATTCTATTCTTTTCTATTCCATTCGAATCGATTCGTTTTGATTGAATTCGATTCTTTTCGATTCGATTCAATTAGATTCTTTTCGATTGGATTCAATTTGTTTCGATTCGAATCAATTTGATTCTTTTCGATTGGATTCCATTCGATTCTTTTCGATTTGATTCAATTCGATTCTTTTCGATTCTATTCATTTCGATGATTTTCGTTGAGATTAGATTCTTTTCGATTTGATTTTTTTTGCTTCGAGTCAATTCATTTCGCTTATTTTGGTTAGGATCAATTCAATTCGATTCTTTTTGATTTGATTTGATTCTATTCGATTTCTTTCGATTCTATTCTATTCTTTTCGATTCGATTCCATTCAATCCGATTCTTTTCGATTCGATTCGATTGTTTTAGATTTGATTCCATTCTTTCGATTCTATTTGACATGATTCTTTTCGATTCGATTTGATACGATACTTTTTATTTTGATTCGAATCGATTCTCTTCGGTTCGATTACGTTTTGATTCTTTTCGATTCAATTCTATTCGAATTTTTTCGATTTGATTCGATTCGATTCTTTTGGATTCTACTTGATTTGTTTCTTTTCGATTCGTTTTGATTCGATTCTTTTTGATTCATGTCGATTCGATTCGATTCTTTTGTTTCGATTCGATTCTTTTCAATTCGAATCTTTTCGTTACATGGAATTCGATTCTTTTCGATTTGATTCTTTATGATTTTCTTCAACTCGATTCAATTCGATTCTTTTTTTTATGATAGTCACAGAGAGAGACAGAGAGGCAGAGACACAGGCAGAGGGAGAAGCAGGCTCCATGCACCGGGAGCCCGATGTGGGATTCGATCCCGTGATTCCAGGAACGTGCCCTGGGCCAAAGGCAGGCGCTAAACCGCTGCGCCACCCAGGGATCCCTCAATTCGATTCTTTTTTATTCGAATCTATTCAATTCTTTTTGATTCGATTAGATTCTATTCGAGTTTTTTCGATTTGATTCGATTAGTTCTTTTTGATTCAATTCAATTCATTTCTTTTGATTCAAATCAATTCGATTCTTTTGGATTCGATTCGATTCTTTTGGATTCGATTCTTTTGGATTCGAATCGAGTGGATTCTTTTCATTGCGATCGGATTCATTTCAATTCGATTCTTTTCGATTCGAATGTTTTCGAATCAATTCGATACTTTTTGATTCGATTCGATTCTTTTCGTGTCGATTTGATTCTTTTCGATTCGATTCTTTTCTATTTGAATCGATTCGATTCTTTTCATTTCGATTCGATTTGATTCAATTCGATTCTTTTCGATCAATTCAATTTGATTGTTTTCGATTTGATTCGATTCGATTCTTTTCTATTCTATTCAATTCGATTATTTTCCAGTCGATGATGCAATTGGATTCTTTTCGATTCGATTCGATTCTTTTCGATTCGATTCGACTCGATTTCATGCTTTTTGATTCGATTCGACTAGAATTTAATCGACTGATTCAATTTGATTCTTTTCTTTTCGGTTGGATTCTTTTCTATTCGATTTTTTTCTATTCAATTCGATTCTTTCAATTCAATTCGATTCGATTCGATTCGATTCAATTCTTTTCGTTTCAAATCGATTCGTTTCAATTCGAGTCTTTTCAATTTGATGCTTTTCGATTCGGTTCGATTTGATATTTTTAATTTGATTCGAGTCTTTTCGATTCGATTCGATTCTTTTCAATTCGATTCTTTTCGATTCGAGTCTTTTTGATTCGATTCATTTCGATTCGATTCGATTCTTTTCACTCCGATTTGATGCTTTTCCAGTTGATCTGATTTGTTTCATTTCGATTCTTTTCGATTCAATTCGATTCTTTTCGATTCCATTAAATTTGATTCGATTCTTTTCGATTCGATTAGATTCTTTTCGATTTGATTCCATTCAGTTCGATTCTTTTCGATTCGATTGGATTCTTTTCGATTTGATTCAATTCTTTCGATTCGATTTGATTTGATTCTTTTCGGTTCGATTCAATACGATTCTTTTCATTTCGATTCTAATCGATTCTCTTCGATTCGTTTCGATTCGTTTCGATTCGATTCGATTTTTTTCGATTCTATTCTATTCGATTCATTTTGAATCATTTCGATTTGATTCTGTTCGAGTGGTTTCTATTAGATTCTTTTCGATTTGATTCAATTCGATTCGAGTCTTTTTGATTCGAGTCTTTTCGACTCGATGCAATTCAATACGATTCTTTTAGATTCGATTCGATTCGATTGTTTCCGTTTCGATTCGACTTTTTTTGATTCGATTCTTTTCGATTCGATTGTTTTCAATTCGATTGATTCGATTCTTTTCAATTCTATGCTATTCAAAGCGATTCTTTTGTATTTGATTCGATTCGATTGATTTCTTTTTGATTCGGTTCGATTCGTTTCTTTTCGATTCGATTCAATTCTTTTCGATTCGATTCTTTTCGATTCGATTTGATTCTTTTCGATTCTATTCTATTCTATTCTTTTCTATTCCATTCGAATCGATTCGTTTTGATTGAATTCGATTCTTTTCGATTCGATTCAATTAGATTCTTTTCGATTGGATTCAATTTGTTTCGATTCGAATCAATTTGATTCTTTTCGATTGGATTCCATTCGATTCTTTTCGATTTGATTCAATTCGATTCTTTTCGATTCTATTCATTTCGATGATTTTCGTTGAGATTAGATTCTTTTCGATTTGATTTTTTTTGCTTCGAGTCAATTCATTTCGCTTATTTTGGTTAGGATCAATTCAATTCGATTCTTTTTGATTTGATTTGATTCTATTCGATTTCTTTCGATTCTATTCTATTCTTTTCGATTCGATTCCATTCAATCCGATTCTTTTCGATTCGATTCGATTGTTTTAGATTTGATTCCATTCTTTCGATTCTATTTGACATGATTCTTTTCGATTCGATTTGATACGATACTTTTTATTTTGATTCGAATCGATTCTCTTCGGTTCGATTCGTTTTGATTCTTTTCGATTCAATTCTATTCGAATTTTTTCGATTTGATTCGATTCGATTCTTTTGGATTCTACTTGATTTGTTTCTTTTCGATTCGTTTTGATTCGATTCTTTTTGATTCATGTCGATTCGATTCGATTCTTTTGTTTCGATTCGATTCTTTTCAATTCGAATCTTTTCGTTACATGGAATTCGATTCTTTTCGATTTGATTCTTTATGATTTTCTTCAACTCGATTCAATTCGATTCTTTTTTTTATGATAGTCACAGAGAGAGACAGAGAGGCAGAGACACAGGCAGAGGGAGAAGCAGGCTCCATGCACCGGGAGCCCGATGTGGGATTCGATCCCGTGATTCCAGGAACGTGCCCTGGGCCAAAGGCAGGCGCTAAACCGCTGCGCCACCCAGGGATCCCTCAATTCGATTCTTTTTTATTCGAATCTATTCAATTCTTTTTGATTCGATTAGATTCTATTCGAGTTTTTTCGATTTGATTCGATTAGTTCTTTTTGATTCAATTCAATTCATTTCTTTTGATTCAAATCAATTCGATTCTTTTGGATTCGATTCGATTCTTTTGGATTCGATTCTTTTGGATTCGAATCGAGTGGATTCTTTTCATTGCGATCGGATTCATTTCAATTCGATTCTTTTCGATTCGAATGTTTTCGAATCAATTCGATACTTTTTGATTCGATTCGATTCTTTTCGTGTCGATTTGATTCTTTTCGATTCGATTCTTTTCTATTTGAATCGATTCGATTCTTTTCATTTCGATTCGATTTGATTCAATTCGATTCTTTTCGATCAATTCAATTTGATTGTTTTCGATTTGATTCGATTCGATTCTTTTCTATTCTATTCAATTCGATTATTTTCCATTCGATGATGCAATTGGATTCTTTTCGATTCGATTCGATTCTTTTCGATTCGATTCGACTCGATTTCATGCTTTTTGATTCGATTCGACTAGAATTTAATCGACTGATTCAATTTGATTCTTTTCTTTTCGGTTGGATTCTTTTCTATTCGATTTTTTTCTATTCAATTCGATTCTTTCAATTCAATTCGATTCGATTCGATTCGATTCAATTCTTTTCGTTTCAAATCGATTCGTTTCAATTCGAGTCTTTTCAATTTGATGCTTTTCGATTCGGTTCGATTTGATATTTTTAATTTGATTCGAGTCTTTTCGATTCGATTCGATTCTTTTCAATTCGATTCTTTTCGATTCGAGTCTTTTTGATTCGATTCATTTCGATTCGATTCGATTCTTTTCACTCCGATTTGATGCTTTTCCATTTGATCTGATTTGTTTCATTTCGATTCTTTTCGATTCAATTCGATTCTTTTCGATTCCATTAAATTTGATTCGATTCTTTTCGATTCGATTAGATTCTTTTCGATTTGATTCCATTCAGTTCGATTCTTTTCGATTCGATTGGATTCTTTTCGATTTGATTCAATTCTTTCGATTCGATTTGATTTGATTCTTTTCGGTTCGATTCAATACGATTCTTTTCATTTCGATTCTAATCGATTCTCTTCGATTCGTTTCGATTCGTTTCGATTCGATTCGATTTTTTTCGATTCTATTCTATTCGATTCATTTTGAATCATTTCGATTTGATTCTGTTCGAGTGGTTTCTATTAGATTCTTTTCGATTTGATTCAATTCGATTCGAGTCTTTTTGATTCGAGTCTTTTCGACTCGATGCAATTCAATACGATTCTTTTAGATTCGATTCGATTCGATTGTTTCCGTTTCGATTCGACTTTTTTTGATTCGATTCTTTTCGATTCGATTGTTTTCAATTCGATTGATTCGATTCTTTTCAATTCTATGCTATTCAAAGCGATTCTTTTGTATTTGATTCGATTCGATTGATTTCTTTTTGATTCGGTTCGATTCGTTTCTTTTCGATTCGATTCAATTCTTTTCGATTCGATTCTTTTCGATTCGATTTGATTCTTTTCGATTCTATTCTATTCTATTCTTTTCTATTCCATTCGAATCGATTCGTTTTGATTGAATTCGATTCTTTTCGATTCGATTCAATTAGATTCTTTTCGATTGGATTCAATTTGTTTCGATTCGAATCAATTTGATTCTTTTCGATTGGATTCCATTCGATTCTTTTCGATTTGATTCAATTCGATTCTTTTCGATTCTATTCATTTCGATGATTTTCGTTGAGATTAGATTCTTTTCGATTTGATTTTTTTTGCTTCGAGTCAATTCATTTCGCTTATTTTGGTTAGGATCAATTCAATTCGATTCTTTTTGATTTGATTTGATTCTATTCGATTTCTTTCGATTCTATTCTATTCTTTTCGATTCGATTCCATTCAATCCGATTCTTTTCGATTCGATTCGATTGTTTTAGATTTGATTCCATTCTTTCGATTCTATTTGACATGATTCTTTTCGATTCGATTTGATACGATACTTTTTATTTTGATTCGAATCGATTCTCTTCGGTTCGATTCGTTTTGATTCTTTTCGATTCAATTCTATTCGAATTTTTTCGATTTGATTCGATTCGATTCTTTTGGATTCTACTTGATTTGTTTCTTTTCGATTCGTTTTGATTCGATTCTTTTTGATTCATGTCGATTCGATTCGATTCTTTTGTTTCGATTCGATTCTTTTCAATTCGAATCTTTTCGTTACATGGAATTCGATTCTTTTCGATTTGATTCTTTATGATTTTCTTCAACTCGATTCAATTCGATTCTTTTTTTTATGATAGTCACAGAGAGAGACAGAGAGGCAGAGACACAGGCAGAGGGAGAAGCAGGCTCCATGCACCGGGAGCCCGATGTGGGATTCGATCCCGTGATTCCAGGAACGTGCCCTGGGCCAAAGGCAGGCGCTAAACCGCTGCGCCACCCAGGGATCCCTCAATTCGATTCTTTTTTATTCGAATCTATTCAATTCTTTTTGATTCGATTAGATTCTATTCGAGTTTTTTCGATTTGATTCGATTAGTTCTTTTTGATTCAATTCAATTCATTTCTTTTGATTCAAATCAATTCGATTCTTTTGGATTCGATTCGATTCTTTTGGATTCGATTCTTTTGGATTCGAATCGAGTGGATTCTTTTCATTGCGATCGGATTCATTTCAATTCGATTCTTTTCGATTCGAATGTTTTCGAATCAATTCGATACTTTTTGATTCGATTCGATTCTTTTCGTGTCGATTTGATTCTTTTCGATTCGATTCTTTTCTATTTGAATCGATTCGATTCTTTTCATTTCGATTCGATTTGATTCAATTCGATTCTTTTCGATCAATTCAATTTGATTGTTTTCGATTTGATTCGATTCGATTCTTTTCTATTCTATTCAATTCGATTATTTTCCATTCGATGATGCAATTGGATTCTTTTCGATTCGATTCGATTCTTTTCGATTCGATTCGACTCGATTTCATGCTTTTTGATTCGATTCGACTAGAATTTAATCGACTGATTCAATTTGATTCTTTTCTTTTCGGTTGGATTCTTTTCTATTCGATTTTTTTCTATTCAATTCGATTCTTTCAATTCAATTCGATTCGATTCGATTCGATTCAATTCTTTTCGTTTCAAATCGATTCGTTTCAATTCGAGTCTTTTCAATTTGATGCTTTTCGATTCGGTTCGATTTGATATTTTTAATTTGATTCGAGTCTTTTCGATTCGATTCGATTCTTTTCAATTCGATTCTTTTCGATTCGAGTCTTTTTGATTCGATTCATTTCGATTCGATTCGATTCTTTTCACTCCGATTTGATGCTTTTCCATTTGATCTGATTTGTTTCATTTCGATTCTTTTCGATTCAATTCGATTCTTTTCGATTCCATTAAATTTGATTCGATTCTTTTCGATTCGATTAGATTCTTTTCGATTTGATTCCATTCAGTTCGATTCTTTTCGATTCGATTGGATTCTTTTCGATTTGATTCCATTCTTTCGATTCGATTTGATTTGATTCTTTTCGGTTCGATTCAATACGATTCTTTTCATTTCGATTCTAATCGATTCTCTTCGATTCGTTTCGATTCGTTTCGATTCGATTCGATTTTTTTCGATTCTATTCTATTCGATTCATTTTGAATCATTTCGATTTGATTCTGTTCGAGTGGTTTCTATTAGATTCTTTTCGATTTGATTCAATTCGATTCGAGTCTTTTTGATTCGAGTCTTTTCGACTCGATGCAATTCAATACGATTCTTTTAGATTCGATTCGATTCGATTGTTTCCGTTTCGATTCGACTTTTTTTGATTCGATTCTTTTCGATTCGATTGTTTTCAATTCGATTGATTCGATTCTTTTCAATTCTATGCTATTCAAAGCGATTCTTTTGTATTTGATTCGATTCGATTGATTTCTTTTTGATTCGGTTCGATTCGTTTCTTTTCGATTCGATTCAATTCTTTTCGATTCGATTCTTTTCGATTCGATTTGATTCTTTTCGATTCTATTCTATTCTATTCTTTTCTATTCCATTCGAATCGATTCGTTTTGATTGAATTCGATTCTTTTCGATTCGATTCAATTAGATTCTTTTCGATTGGATTCAATTTGTTTCGATTCGAATCAATTTGATTCTTTTCGATTGGATTCCATTCGATTCTTTTCGATTTGATTCAATTCGATTCTTTTCGATTCTATTCATTTCGATGATTTTCGTTGAGATTAGATTCTTTTCGATTTGATTTTTTTTGCTTCGAGTCAATTCATTTCGCTTATTTTGGTTAGGATCAATTCAATTCGATTCTTTTTGATTTGATTTGATTCTATTCGATTTCTTTCGATTCTATTCTATTCTTTTCGATTCGATTCCATTCAATCCGATTCTTTTCGATTCGATTCGATTGTTTTAGATTTGATTCCATTCTTTCGATTCTATTTGACATGATTCTTTTCGATTCGATTTGATACGATACTTTTTATTTTGATTCGAATCGATTCTCTTCGGTTCGATTCGTTTTGATTCTTTTCGATTCAATTCTATTCGAATTTTTTCGATTTGATTCGATTCGATTCTTTTGGATTCTACTTGATTTGTTTCTTTTCGATTCGTTTTGATTCGATTCTTTTTGATTCATGTCGATTCGATTCGATTCTTTTGTTTCGATTCGATTCTTTTCAATTCGAATCTTTTCGTTACATGGAATTCGATTCTTTTCGATTTGATTCTTTATGATTTTCTTCAACTCGATTCAATTCGATTCTTTTTTTTATGATAGTCACAGAGAGAGACAGAGAGGCAGAGACACAGGCAGAGGGAGAAGCAGGCTCCATGCACCGGGAGCCCGATGTGGGATTCGATCCCGTGATTCCAGGAACGTGCCCTGGGCCAAAGGCAGGCGCTAAACCGCTGCGCCACCCAGGGATCCCTCAATTCGATTCTTTTTTATTCGAATCTATTCAATTCTTTTTGATTCGATTAGATTCTATTCGAGTTTTTTCGATTTGATTCGATTAGTTCTTTTTGATTCAATTCAATTCATTTCTTTTGATTCAAATCAATTCGATTCTTTTGGATTCGATTCGATTCTTTTGGATTCGATTCTTTTGGATTCGAATCGAGTGGATTCTTTTCATTGCGATCGGATTCATTTCAATTCGATTCTTTTCGATTCGAATGTTTTCGAATCAATTCGATACTTTTTGATTCGATTCGATTCTTTTCGTGTCGATTTGATTCTTTTCGATTCGATTCTTTTCTATTTGAATCGATTCGATTCTTTTCATTTCGATTCGATTTGATTCAATTCGATTCTTTTCGATCAATTCAATTTGATTGTTTTCGATTTGATTCGATTCGATTCTTTTCTATTCTATTCAATTCGATTATTTTCCATTCGATGATGCAATTGGATTCTTTTCGATTCGATTCGATTCTTTTCGATTCGATTCGACTCGATTTCATGCTTTTTGATTCGATTCGACTAGAATTTAATCGACTGATTCAATTTGATTCTTTTCTTTTCGGTTGGATTCTTTTCTATTCGATTTTTTTCTATTCAATTCGATTCTTTCAATTCAATTCGATTCGATTCGATTCGATTCAATTCTTTTCGTTTCAAATCGATTCGTTTCAATTCGAGTCTTTTCAATTTGATGCTTTTCGATTCGGTTCGATTTGATATTTTTAATTTGATTCGAGTCTTTTCGATTCGATTCGATTCTTTTCAATTCGATTCTTTTCGATTCGAGTCTTTTTGATTCGATTCATTTCGATTCGATTCGATTCTTTTCACTCCGATTTGATGCTTTTCCATTTGATCTGATTTGTTTCATTTCGATTCTTTTCGATTCAATTCGATTCTTTTCGATTCCATTAAATTTGATTCGATTCTTTTCGATTCGATTAGATTCTTTTCGATTTGATTCCATTCAGTTCGATTCTTTTCGATTCGATTGGATTCTTTTCGATTTGATTCAATTCTTTCGATTCGATTTGATTTGATTCTTTTCGGTTCGATTCAATACGATTCTTTTCATTTCGATTCTAATCGATTCTCTTCGATTCGTTTCGATTCGTTTCGATTCGATTCGATTTTTTTCGATTCTATTCTATTCGATTCATTTTGAATCATTTCGATTTGATTCTGTTCGAGTGGTTTCTATTAGATTCTTTTCGATTTGATTCAATTCGATTCGAGTCTTTTTGATTCGAGTCTTTTCGACTCGATGCAATTCAATACGATTCTTTTAGATTCGATTCGATTCGATTGTTTTCCGTTTCGATTCGACTTTTTTTGATTCGATTCTTTTCGATTCGATTGTTTTCAATTCGATTGATTCGATTCTTTTCAATTCTATGCTATTCAAAGCGATTCTTTTGTATTTGATTCGATTCGATTGATTTCTTTTTGATTCGGTTCGATTCGTTTCTTTTCGATTCGATTCAATTCTTTTCGATTCGATTCTTTTCGATTCGATTTGATTCTTTTCGATTCTATTCTATTCTATTCTTTTCTATTCCATTCGAATCGATTCGTTTTGATTGAATTCGATTCTTTTCGATTCGATTCAATTAGATTCTTTTCGATTGGATTCAATTTGTTTCGATTCGAATCAATTTGATTCTTTTCGATTGGATTCCATTCGATTCTTTTCGATTTGATTCAATTCGATTCTTTTCGATTCTATTCATTTCGATGATTTTCGTTGAGATTAGATTCTTTTCGATTTGATTTTTTTTGCTTCGAGTCAATTCATTTCGCTTATTTTGGTTAGGATCAATTCAATTCGATTCTTTTTGATTTGATTTGATTCTATTCGATTTCTTTCGATTCTATTCTATTCTTTTCGATTCGATTCCATTCAATCCGATTCTTTTCGATTCGATTCGATTGTTTTAGATTTGATTCCATTCTTTCGATTCTATTTGACATGATTCTTTTCGATTCGATTTGATACGATACTTTTTATTTTGATTCGAATCGATTCTCTTCGGTTCGATTACGTTTTGATTCTTTTCGATTCAATTCTATTCGAATTTTTTCGATTTGATTCGATTCGATTCTTTTGGATTCTACTTGATTTGTTTCTTTTCGATTCGTTTTGATTCGATTCTTTTTGATTCATGTCGATTCGATTCGATTCTTTTGTTTCGATTCGATTCTTTTCAATTCGAATCTTTTCGTTACATGGAATTCGATTCTTTTCGATTTGATTCTTTATGATTTTCTTCAACTCGATTCAATTCGATTCTTTTTTTTATGATAGTCACAGAGAGAGACAGAGAGGCAGAGACACAGGCAGAGGGAGAAGCAGGCTCCATGCACCGGGAGCCCGATGTGGGATTCGATCCCGTGATTCCAGGAACGTGCCCTGGGCCAAAGGCAGGCGCTAAACCGCTGCGCCACCCAGGGATCCCTCAATTCGATTCTTTTTTATTCGAATCTATTCAATTCTTTTTGATTCGATTAGATTCTATTCGAGTTTTTTCGATTTGATTCGATTAGTTCTTTTTGATTCAATTCAATTCATTTCTTTTGATTCAAATCAATTCGATTCTTTTGGATTCGATTCGATTCTTTTGGATTCGATTCTTTTGGATTCGAATCGAGTGGATTCTTTTCATTGCGATCGGATTCATTTCAATTCGATTCTTTTCGATTCGAATGTTTTCGAATCAATTCGATACTTTTTGATTCGATTCGATTCTTTTCGTGTCGATTTGATTCTTTTCGATTCGATTCTTTTCTATTTGAATCGATTCGATTCTTTTCATTTCGATTCGATTTGATTCAATTCGATTCTTTTCGATCAATTCAATTTGATTGTTTTCGATTTGATTCGATTCGATTCTTTTCTATTCTATTCAATTCGATTATTTTCCATTCGATGATGCAATTGGATTCTTTTCGATTCGATTCGATTCTTTTCGATTCGATTCGACTCGATTTCATGCTTTTTGATTCGATTCGACTAGAATTTAATCGACTGATTCAATTTGATTCTTTTCTTTTCGGTTGGATTCTTTTCTATTCGATTTTTTTCTATTCAATTCGATTCTTTCAATTCAATTCGATTCGATTCGATTCGATTCAATTCTTTTCGTTTCAAATCGATTCGTTTCAATTCGAGTCTTTTCAATTTGATGCTTTTCGATTCGGTTCGATTTGATATTTTTAATTTGATTCGAGTCTTTTCGATTCGATTCGATTCTTTTCAATTCGATTCTTTTCGATTCGAGTCTTTTTGATTCGATTCATTTCGATTCGATTCGATTCTTTTCACTCCGATTTGATGCTTTTCCATTTGATCTGATTTGTTTCATTTCGATTCTTTTCGATTCAATTCGATTCTTTTCGATTCCATTAAATTTGATTCGATTCTTTTCGATTCGATTAGATTCTTTTCGATTTGATTCCATTCAGTTCGATTCTTTTCGATTCGATTGGATTCTTTTCGATTTGATTCAATTCTTTCGATTCGATTTGATTTGATTCTTTTCGGTTCGATTCAATACGATTCTTTTCATTTCGATTCTAATCGATTCTCTTCGATTCGTTTCGATTCGTTTCGATTCGATTCGATTTTTTTCGATTCTATTCTATTCGATTCATTTTGAATCATTTCGATTTGATTCTGTTCGAGTGGTTTCTATTAGATTCTTTTCGATTTGATTCAATTCGATTCGAGTCTTTTTGATTCGAGTCTTTTCGACTCGATGCAATTCAATACGATTCTTTTAGATTCGATTCGATTCGATTGTTTTCGTTTCGATTCGACTTTTTTTGATTCGATTCTTTTCGATTCGATTGTTTTCAATTCGATTGATTCGATTCTTTTCAATTCTATGCTATTCAAAGCGATTCTTTTGTATTTGATTCGATTCGATTGATTTCTTTTTGATTCGGTTCGATTCGTTTCTTTTCGATTCGATTCAATTCTTTTCGATTCGATTCTTTTCGATTCGATTTGATTCTTTTCGATTCTATTCTATTCTATTCTTTTCTATTCCATTCGAATCGATTCGTTTTGATTGAATTCGATTCTTTTCGATTCGATTCAATTAGATTCTTTTCGATTGGATTCAATTTGTTTCGATTCGAATCAATTTGATTCTTTTCGATTGGATTCCATTCGATTCTTTTCGATTTGATTCAATTCGATTCTTTTCGATTCTATTCATTTCGATGATTTTCGTTGAGATTAGATTCTTTTCGATTTGATTTTTTTTGCTTCGAGTCAATTCATTTCGCTTATTTTGGTTAGGATCAATTCAATTCGATTCTTTTTGATTTGATTTGATTCTATTCGATTTCTTTCGATTCTATTCTATTCTTTTCGATTCGATTCCATTCAATCCGATTCTTTTCGATTCGATTCGATTGTTTTAGATTTGATTCCATTCTTTCGATTCTATTTGATATGATTCTTTTCGATTCGATTTGATACGATACTTTTTATTTTGATTCGAATCGATTCTCTTCGGTTCGATACGTTTTGATTCTTTTCGATTCAATTCTATTCGAATTTTTTCGATTTGATTCGATTCGATTCTTTTGGATTCTACTTGATTTGTTTCTTTTCGATTCGTTTTGATTCGATTCTTTTTGATTCATGTCGATTCGATTCGATTCTTTTGTTTCGATTCGATTCTTTTCAATTCGAATCTTTTCGTTACATGGAATTCGATTCTTTTCGATTTGATTCTTTATGATTTTCTTCAACTCGATTCAATTCGATTCTTTTTTTTATGATAGTCACAGAGAGAGACAGAGAGGCAGAGACACAGGCAGAGGGAGAAGCAGGCTCCATGCACCGGGAGCCCGATGTGGGATTCGATCCCGTGATTCCAGGAACGTGCCCTGGGCCAAAGGCAGGCGCTAAACCGCTGCGCCACCCAGGGATCCCTCAATTCGATTCTTTTTTATTCGAATCTATTCAATTCTTTTTGATTCGATTAGATTCTATTCGAGTTTTTTCGATTTGATTCGATTAGTTCTTTTTGATTCAATTCAATTCATTTCTTTTGATTCAAATCAATTCGATTCTTTTGGATTCGATTCGATTCTTTTGGATTCGATTCTTTTGGATTCGAATCGAGTGGATTCTTTTCATTGCGATCGGATTCATTTCAATTCGATTCTTTTCGATTCGAATGTTTTCGAATCAATTCGATACTTTTTGATTCGATTCGATTCTTTTCGTGTCGATTTGATTCTTTTCGATTCGATTCTTTTCTATTTGAATCGATTCGATTCTTTTCATTTCGATTCGATTTGATTCAATTCGATTCTTTTCGATCAATTCAATTTGATTGTTTTCGATTTGATTCGATTCGATTCTTTTCTATTCTATTCAATTCGATTATTTTCCAGTCGATGATGCAATTGGATTCTTTTCGATTCGATTCGATTCTTTTCGATTCGATTCGACTCGATTTCATGCTTTTTGATTCGATTCGACTAGAATTTAATCGACTGATTCAATTTGATTCTTTTCTTTTCGGTTGGATTCTTTTCTATTCGATTTTTTTCTATTCAATTCGATTCTTTCAATTCAATTCGATTCGATTCGATTCGATTCAATTCTTTTCGTTTCAAATCGATTCGTTTCAATTCGAGTCTTTTCAATTTGATGCTTTTCGATTCGGTTCGATTTGATATTTTTAATTTGATTCGAGTCTTTTCGATTCGATTCGATTCTTTTCAATTCGATTCTTTTCGATTCGAGTCTTTTTGATTCGATTCATTTCGATTCGATTCGATTCTTTTCACTCCGATTTGATGCTTTTCCAGTTGATCTGATTTGTTTCATTTCGATTCTTTTCGATTCAATTCGATTCTTTTCGATTCCATTAAATTTGATTCGATTCTTTTCGATTCGATTAGATTCTTTTCGATTTGATTCCATTCAGTTCGATTCTTTTCGATTCGATTGGATTCTTTTCGATTTGATTCAATTCTTTCGATTCGATTTGATTTGATTCTTTTCGGTTCGATTCAATACGATTCTTTTCATTTCGATTCTAATCGATTCTCTTCGATTCGTTTCGATTCGTTTCGATTCGATTCGATTTTTTTCGATTCTATTCTATTCGATTCATTTTGAATCATTTCGATTTGATTCTGTTCGAGTGGTTTCTATTAGATTCTTTTCGATTTGATTCAATTCGATTCGAGTCTTTTTGATTCGAGTCTTTTCGACTCGATGCAATTCAATACGATTCTTTTAGATTCGATTCGATTCGATTGTTTTCGTTTCGATTCGACTTTTTTTGATTCGATTCTTTTCGATTCGATTGTTTTCAATTCGATTGATTCGATTCTTTTCAATTCTATGCTATTCAAAGCGATTCTTTTGTATTTGATTCGATTCGATTGATTTCTTTTTGATTCGGTTCGATTCGTTTCTTTTCGATTCGATTCAATTCTTTTCGATTCGATTCTTTTCGATTCGATTTGATTCTTTTCGATTCTATTCTATTCTATTCTTTTCTATTCCATTCGAATCGATTCGTTTTGATTGAATTCGATTCTTTTCGATTCGATTCAATTAGATTCTTTTCGATTGGATTCAATTTGTTTCGATTCGAATCAATTTGATTCTTTTCGATTGGATTCCATTCGATTCTTTTCGATTTGATTCAATTCGATTCTTTTCGATTCTATTCATTTCGATGATTTTCGTTGAGATTAGATTCTTTTCGATTTGATTTTTTTTGCTTCGAGTCAATTCATTTCGCTTATTTTGGTTAGGATCAATTCAATTCGATTCTTTTTGATTTGATTTGATTCTATTCGATTTCTTTCGATTCTATTCTATTCTTTTCGATTCGATTCCATTCAATCCGATTCTTTTCGATTCGATTCGATTGTTTTAGATTTGATTCCATTCTTTCGATTCTATTTGATATGATTCTTTTCGATTCGATTTGATACGATACTTTTTATTTTGATTCGAATCGATTCTCTTCGGTTCGATACGTTTTGATTCTTTTCGATTCAATTCTATTCGAATTTTTTCGATTTGATTCGATTCGATTCTTTTGGATTCTACTTGATTTGTTTCTTTTCGATTCGTTTTGATTCGATTCTTTTTGATTCATGTCGATTCGATTCGATTCTTTTGTTTCGATTCGATTCTTTTCAATTCGAATCTTTTCGTTACATGGAATTCGATTCTTTTCGATTTGATTCTTTATGATTTTCTTCAACTCGATTCAATTCGATTCTTTTTTTTATGATAGTCACAGAGAGAGACAGAGAGGCAGAGACACAGGCAGAGGGAGAAGCAGGCTCCATGCACCGGGAGCCCGATGTGGGATTCGATCCCGTGATTCCAGGAACGTGCCCTGGGCCAAAGGCAGGCGCTAAACCGCTGCGCCACCCAGGGATCCCTCAATTCGATTCTTTTTTATTCGAATCTATTCAATTCTTTTTGATTCGATTAGATTCTATTCGAGTTTTTTCGATTTGATTCGATTAGTTCTTTTTGATTCAATTCAATTCATTTCTTTTGATTCAAATCAATTCGATTCTTTTGGATTCGATTCGATTCTTTTGGATTCGATTCTTTTGGATTCGAATCGAGTGGATTCTTTTCATTGCGATCGGATTCATTTCAATTCGATTCTTTTCGATTCGAATGTTTTCGAATCAATTCGATACTTTTTGATTCGATTCGATTCTTTTCGTGTCGATTTGATTCTTTTCGATTCGATTCTTTTCTATTTGAATCGATTCGATTCTTTTCATTTCGATTCGATTTGATTCAATTCGATTCTTTTCGATCAATTCAATTTGATTGTTTTCGATTTGATTCGATTCGATTCTTTTCTATTCTATTCAATTCGATTATTTTCCAGTCGATGATGCAATTGGATTCTTTTCGATTCGATTCGATTCTTTTCGATTCGATTCGACTCGATTTCATGCTTTTTGATTCGATTCGACTAGAATTTAATCGACTGATTCAATTTGATTCTTTTCTTTTCGGTTGGATTCTTTTCTATTCGATTTTTTTCTATTCAATTCGATTCTTTCAATTCAATTCGATTCGATTCGATTCGATTCAATTCTTTTCGTTTCAAATCGATTCGTTTCAATTCGAGTCTTTTCAATTTGATGCTTTTCGATTCGGTTCGATTTGATATTTTTAATTTGATTCGAGTCTTTTCGATTCGATTCGATTCTTTTCAATTCGATTCTTTTCGATTCGAGTCTTTTTGATTCGATTCATTTCGATTCGATTCGATTCTTTTCACTCCGATTTGATGCTTTTCCAGTTGATCTGATTTGTTTCATTTCGATTCTTTTCGATTCAATTCGATTCTTTTCGATTCCATTAAATTTGATTCGATTCTTTTCGATTCGATTAGATTCTTTTCGATTTGATTCCATTCAGTTCGATTCTTTTCGATTCGATTGGATTCTTTTCGATTTGATTCAATTCTTTCGATTCGATTTGATTTGATTCTTTTCGGTTCGATTCAATACGATTCTTTTCATTTCGATTCTAATCGATTCTCTTCGATTCGTTTCGATTCGTTTCGATTCGATTCGATTTTTTTCGATTCTATTCTATTCGATTCATTTTGAATCATTTCGATTTGATTCTGTTCGAGTGGTTTCTATTAGATTCTTTTCGATTTGATTCAATTCGATTCGAGTCTTTTTGATTCGAGTCTTTTCGACTCGATGCAATTCAATACGATTCTTTTAGATTCGATTCGATTCGATTGTTTTCGTTTCGATTCGACTTTTTTTGATTCGATTCTTTTCGATTCGATTGTTTTCAATTCGATTGATTCGATTCTTTTCAATTCTATGCTATTCAAAGCGATTCTTTTGTATTTGATTCGATTCGATTGATTTCTTTTTGATTCGGTTCGATTCGTTTCTTTTCGATTCGATTCAATTCTTTTCGATTCGATTCTTTTCGATTCGATTTGATTCTTTTCGATTCTATTCTATTCTATTCTTTTCTATTCCATTCGAATCGATTCGTTTTGATTGAATTCGATTCTTTTCGATTCGATTCAATTAGATTCTTTTCGATTGGATTCAATTTGTTTCGATTCGAATCAATTTGATTCTTTTCGATTGGATTCCATTCGATTCTTTTCGATTTGATTCAATTCGATTCTTTCGATTCTATTCATTTCGATGATTTTCGTTGAGATTAGATTCTTTTCGATTTGATTTTTTTTGCTTCGAGTCAATTCATTTCGCTTATTTTGGTTAGGATCAATTCAATTCGATTCTTTTTGATTTGATTTGATTCTATTCGATTTCTTTCGATTCTATTCTATTCTTTTCGATTCGATTCCATTCAATCCGATTCTTTTCGATTCGATTCGATTGTTTTAGATTTGATTCCATTCTTTCGATTCTATTTGATATGATTCTTTTCGATTCGATTTGATACGATACTTTTTATTTTGATTCGAATCGATTCTCTTCGGTTCGATTACGTTTTGATTCTTTTCGATTCAATTCTATTCGAATTTTTTCGATTTGATTCGATTCGATTCTTTTGGATTCTACTTGATTTGTTTCTTTTCGATTCGTTTTGATTCGATTCTTTTTGATTCATGTCGATTCGATTCGATTCTTTTGTTTCGATTCGATTCTTTTCAATTCGAATCTTTTCGTTACATGGAATTCGATTCTTTTCGATTTGATTCTTTATGATTTTCTTCAACTCGATTCAATTCGATTCTTTTTTTTATGATAGTCACAGAGAGAGACAGAGAGGCAGAGACACAGGCAGAGGGAGAAGCAGGCTCCATGCACCGGGAGCCCGATGTGGGATTCGATCCCGTGATTCCAGGAACGTGCCCTGGGCCAAAGGCAGGCGCTAAACCGCTGCGCCACCCAGGGATCCCTCAATTCGATTCTTTTTTATTCGAATCTATTCAATTCTTTTTGATTCGATTAGATTCTATTCGAGTTTTTTCGATTTGATTCGATTAGTTCTTTTTGATTCAATTCAATTCATTTCTTTTGATTCAAATCAATTCGATTCTTTTGGATTCGATTCGATTCTTTTGGATTCGATTCTTTTGGATTCGAATCGAGTGGATTCTTTTCATTGCGATCGGATTCATTTCAATTCGATTCTTTTCGATTCGAATGTTTTCGAATCAATTCGATACTTTTTGATTCGATTCGATTCTTTTCGTGTCGATTTGATTCTTTTCGATTCGATTCTTTTCTATTTGAATCGATTCGATTCTTTTCATTTCGATTCGATTTGATTCAATTCGATTCTTTTCGATCAATTCAATTTGATTGTTTTCGATTTGATTCGATTCGATTCTTTTCTATTCTATTCAATTCGATTATTTTCCATTCGATGATGCAATTGGATTCTTTTCGATTCGATTCGATTCTTTTCGATTCGATTCGACTCGATTTCATGCTTTTTGATTCGATTCGACTAGAATTTAATCGACTGATTCAATTTGATTCTTTTCTTTTCGGTTGGATTCTTTTCTATTCGATTTTTTTCTATTCAATTCGATTCTTTCAATTCAATTCGATTCGATTCGATTCGATTCAATTCTTTTCGTTTCAAATCGATTCGTTTCAATTCGAGTCTTTTCAATTTGATGCTTTTCGATTCGGTTCGATTTGATATTTTTAATTTGATTCGAGTCTTTTCGATTCGATTCGATTCTTTTCAATTCGATTCTTTTCGATTCGAGTCTTTTTGATTCGATTCATTTCGATTCGATTCGATTCTTTTCACTCCGATTTGATGCTTTTCCATTTGATCTGATTTGTTTCATTTCGATTCTTTTCGATTCAATTCGATTCTTTTCGATTCCATTAAATTTGATTCGATTCTTTTCGATTCGATTAGATTCTTTTCGATTTGATTCCATTCAGTTCGATTCTTTTCGATTCGATTGGATTCTTTTCGATTTGATTCAATTCTTTCGATTCGATTTGATTTGATTCTTTTCGGTTCGATTCAATACGATTCTTTTCATTTCGATTCTAATCGATTCTCTTCGATTCGTTTCGATTCGTTTCGATTCGATTCGATTTTTTTCGATTCTATTCTATTCGATTCATTTTGAATCATTTCGATTTGATTCTGTTCGAGTGGTTTCTATTAGATTCTTTTCGATTTGATTCAATTCGATTCGAGTCTTTTTGATTCGAGTCTTTTCGACTCGATGCAATTCAATACGATTCTTTTAGATTCGATTCGATTCGATTGTTTTCGTTTCGATTCGACTTTTTTTGATTCGATTCTTTTCGATTCGATTGTTTTCAATTCGATTGATTCGATTCTTTTCAATTCTATGCTATTCAAAGCGATTCTTTTGTATTTGATTCGATTCGATTGATTTCTTTTTGATTCGGTTCGATTCGTTTCTTTTCGATTCGATTCAATTCTTTTCGATTCGATTCTTTTCGATTCGATTTGATTCTTTTCGATTCTATTCTATTCTATTCTTTTCTATTCCATTCGAATCGATTCGTTTTGATTGAATTCGATTCTTTTCGATTCGATTCAATTAGATTCTTTTCGATTGGATTCAATTTGTTTCGATTCGAATCAATTTGATTCTTTTCGATTGGATTCCATTCGATTCTTTTCGATTTGATTCAATTCGATTCTTTTCGATTCTATTCATTTCGATGATTTTCGTTGAGATTAGATTCTTTTCGATTTGATTTTTTTTGCTTCGAGTCAATTCATTTCGCTTATTTTGGTTAGGATCAATTCAATTCGATTCTTTTTGATTTGATTTGATTCTATTCGATTTCTTTCGATTCTATTCTATTCTTTTCGATTCGATTCCATTCAATCCGATTCTTTTCGATTCGATTCGATTGTTTTAGATTTGATTCCATTCTTTCGATTCTATTTGATATGATTCTTTTCGATTCGATTTGATACGATACTTTTTATTTTGATTCGAATCGATTCTCTTCGGTTCGATTCGTTTTGATTCTTTTCGATTCAATTCTATTCGAATTTTTTCGATTTGATTCGATTCGATTCTTTTGGATTCTACTTGATTTGTTTCTTTTCGATTCGTTTTGATTCGATTCTTTTTGATTCATGTCGATTCGATTCGATTCTTTTGTTTCGATTCGATTCTTTTCAATTCGAATCTTTTCGTTACATGGAATTCGATTCTTTTCGATTTGATTCTTTATGATTTTCTTCAACTCGATTCAATTCGATTCTTTTTTTTATGATAGTCACAGAGAGAGACAGAGAGGCAGAGACACAGGCAGAGGGAGAAGCAGGCTCCATGCACCGGGAGCCCGATGTGGGATTCGATCCCGTGATTCCAGGAACGTGCCCTGGGCCAAAGGCAGGCGCTAAACCGCTGCGCCACCCAGGGATCCCTCAATTCGATTCTTTTTTATTCGAATCTATTCAATTCTTTTTGATTCGATTAGATTCTATTCGAGTTTTTTCGATTTGATTCGATTAGTTCTTTTTGATTCAATTCAATTCATTTCTTTTGATTCAAATCAATTCGATTCTTTTGGATTCGATTCGATTCTTTTGGATTCGATTCTTTTGGATTCGAATCGAGTGGATTCTTTTCATTGCGATCGGATTCATTTCAATTCGATTCTTTTCGATTCGAATGTTTTCGAATCAATTCGATACTTTTTGATTCGATTCGATTCTTTTCGTGTCGATTTGATTCTTTTCGATTCGATTCTTTTCTATTTGAATCGATTCGATTCTTTTCATTTCGATTCGATTTGATTCAATTCGATTCTTTTCGATCAATTCAATTTGATTGTTTTCGATTTGATTCGATTCGATTCTTTTCTATTCTATTCAATTCGATTATTTTCCAGTCGATGATGCAATTGGATTCTTTTCGATTCGATTCGATTCTTTTCGATTCGATTCGACTCGATTTCATGCTTTTTGATTCGATTCGACTAGAATTTAATCGACTGATTCAATTTGATTCTTTTCTTTTCGGTTGGATTCTTTTCTATTCGATTTTTTTCTATTCAATTCGATTCTTTCAATTCAATTCGATTCGATTCGATTCGATTCAATTCTTTTCGTTTCAAATCGATTCGTTTCAATTCGAGTCTTTTCAATTTGATGCTTTTCGATTCGGTTCGATTTGATATTTTTAATTTGATTCGAGTCTTTTCGATTCGATTCGATTCTTTTCAATTCGATTCTTTTCGATTCGAGTCTTTTTGATTCGATTCATTTCGATTCGATTCGATTCTTTTCACTCCGATTTGATGCTTTTCCATTTGATCTGATTTGTTTCATTTCGATTCTTTTCGATTCAATTCGATTCTTTTCGATTCCATTAAATTTGATTCGATTCTTTTCGATTCGATTAGATTCTTTTCGATTTGATTCCATTCAGTTCGATTCTTTTCGATTCGATTGGATTCTTTTCGATTTGATTCAATTCTTTCGATTCGATTTGATTTGATTCTTTTCGGTTCGATTCAATACGATTCTTTTCATTTCGATTCTAATCGATTCTCTTCGATTCGTTTCGATTCGTTTCGATTCGATTCGATTTTTTTCGATTCTATTCTATTCGATTCATTTTGAATCATTTCGATTTGATTCTGTTCGAGTGGTTTCTATTAGATTCTTTTCGATTTGATTCAATTCGATTCGAGTCTTTTTGATTCGAGTCTTTTCGACTCGATGCAATTCAATACGATTCTTTTAGATTCGATTCGATTCGATTGTTTTCGTTTCGATTCGACTTTTTTTGATTCGATTCTTTTCGATTCGATTGTTTTCAATTCGATTGATTCGATTCTTTTCAATTCTATGCTATTCAAAGCGATTCTTTTGTATTTGATTCGATTCGATTGATTTCTTTTTGATTCGGTTCGATTCGTTTCTTTTCGATTCGATTCAATTCTTTTCGATTCGATTCTTTTCGATTCGATTTGATTCTTTTCGATTCTATTCTATTCTTTTCTATTCCATTCGAATCGATTCGTTTTGATTGAATTCGATTCTTTTCGATTCGATTCAATTAGATTCTTTTCGATTGGATTCAATTTGTTTCGATTCGAATCAATTTGATTCTTTTCGATTGGATTCCATTCGATTCTTTTCGATTTGATTCAATTCGATTCTATTCATTTCGATGATTTTCGTTGAGATTAGATTCTTTTCGATTTGATTTTTTTCGGTTCGAGTCGATTCATTTCGCTTATTTTGGTTAGGATCAATTCAATTCGATTCTTTTTGATTTGATTTGATTCTATTCGATTTCTTTCGATTCTATTCTATTGTATTCTTTTCGATTCGATTCCATTCAATCCGATTCTTTTCGATTCGATTCGATTGTTTTAGATTTGATTCCATTCTTTCGATTCTATTTGATATGATTCTTTTCGATTCGATTTGATACGATACTTTTTATTTTGATTCGAATCGATTCTCTTCGGTTCGATTCGTTTTGATTCTTTTCGATTCAATTCTATTCGAATTTTTTCGATTTGATTCGATTCGATTCTTTTAGGATTCTACTTGATTTGTTTCTTTTCGATTCGTTTTGATTCGATTCTTTTTGATTCATGTCGATTCGATTCGATTCTTTTGTTTCGATTCGATTCTTTTCAATTCGAATCTTTTCGTTACATGGAATTCGATTCTTTTCGATTTGATTCTTTATGATTTTCTTCAACTCGATTCAATTCGATTCTTTTTTTTATGATAGTCACAGAGAGAGACAGAGAGGCAGAGACACAGGCAGAGGGAGAAGCAGGCTCCATGCACCGGGAGCCCGATGTGGGATTCGATCCCGTGATTCCAGGAACGTGCCCTGGGCCAAAGGCAGGCGCTAAACCGCTGCGCCACCCAGGGATCCCTCAATTCGATTCTTTTTTATTCGAATCTATTCGATTCTTTTTGATTCGATTAGATTCTATTCGAGTTTTTTCGATTTGATTCGATTAGTTCCTTTTTGATTCAATTCAATTCATTTCTTTTGATTCAAATCAATTCGATTCTTTTGGATTCGATTCGATTCTTTTGGATTCGATTCTTTTGGATTCGAATCGAGTAGGATTCTTTTCATTGCGATCGGATTCATTTCAATTCGATTCTTTTCGATTCGAATGTTTTCGAATCAATTCGATACTTTTTGATTCGATTCGATTCTTTTCGTGTCGATTTGATTCTTTTCGATTCGATTCTTTTCTATTTGAATCGATTCGATTCTTTTCATTTCGATTCGATTTGATTCAATTCGATTCTTTTCGATCAATTCAATTTGATTGTTTTCGATTTGATTCGATTCGATTCTTTTCTATTCTATTCAATTCGATTATTTTCCATTCGATGATGCAATTGGATTCTTTTCGATTCGATTCGATTCTTTTCGATTCGATTCGACTCGATTTCATGCTTTTTGATTCGATTCGACTAGAATTTAATCGACTGATTCAATTTGATTCTTTTCTTTTCGGTTGGATTCTTTTCTATTCGATTTTTTTCTATTCAATTCGATTCTTTCAATTCAATTCGATTCGATTCGATTCGATTCAATTCTTTTCGTTTCAAATCGATTCGTTTCAATTCGAGTCTTTTCAATTTGATGCTTTTCGATTCGGTTCGATTTGATATTTTTAATTTGATTCGAGTCTTTTCGATTCGATTCGATTCTTTTCAATTCGATTCTTTTCGATTCGAGTCTTTTTGATTCGATTCATTTCGATTCGATTCGATTCTTTTCACTCCGATTTGATGCTTTTCCATTTGATCTGATTTGTTTCATTTCGATTCTTTTCGATTCAATTCGATTCTTTTCGATTCCATTAAATTTGATTCGATTCTTTTCGATTCGATTAGATTCTTTTCGATTTGATTCCATTCAGTTCGATTCTTTTCGATTCGATTGGATTCTTTTCGATTTGATTCAATTCTTTCGATTCGATTTGATTTGATTCTTTTCGATTCGATTCAATACGATTCTTTTCATTTCGATTCTAATCGATTCTCTTCGATTCGTTTCGATTCGTTTCGATTCTATTCGATTTTTTTCGATTCTATTCTATTCGATTCATTTTGAATCATTTCGATTTGATTCTGTTCGAGTGGTTTCTATTAGATTCTTTTCGATTTGATTCAATTCGATTCGAGTCTTTTTGATTCGAGTCTTTTCGACTCGATGCAATTCAATACGATTCTTTTAGATTCGATTCGATTCGATTGTTTTCGTTTCGATTCGACTTTTTTTGATTCGATTCTTTTCGATTCGATTGTTTTCAATTCGATTGATTCGATTCTTTTCAATTCTATGCTATTCAAAGCGATTCTTTTGTATTTGATTCGATTCGATTGATTTTCTTTTTGATTCGGTTCGATTCGTTTCTTTTCGATTCGATTCAATTCTTTTCGATTCGATTCTTTTCGATTCGATTTGATTCTTTTCGATTCTATTCTATTCTATTCTTTCTATTCCATTCGAATCGATTCGTTTTGATTGAATTCGATTCTTTTCGATTCGATTCAATTAGATTCTTTTCGATTGGATTCAATTTGTTTCGATTCGAATCAATTTGATTCTTTTCGATTGGATTCCATTCGATTCTTTTCGATTTGATTCAATTCGATTCTATTCTATTCATTTCGATGATTTTCGTTGAGATTAGATTCTTTTCGATTTGATTTTTTTCGGTTCGAGTCGATTCATTTCGCTTATTTTGGTTAGGATCAATTCAATTCGATTCTTTTTGATTTGATTTGATTCTATTCGATTTCTTTCGATTCTATTCTATTGTATTCTTTTCGATTCGATTCCATTCAATCCGATTCTTTTCGATTCGATTCGATTGTTTTAGATTTGATTCCATTCTTTCGATTCTATTTGATATGATTCTTTTCGATTCGATTTGATACGATACTTTTTATTTTGATTCGAATCGATTCTCTTCGGTTCGATTCGTTTTGATTCTTTTCGATTCAATTCTATTCGAATTTTTTCGATTTGATTCGATTCGATTCTTTTAGATTCTACTTGATTTGTTTCTTTTCGATTCGTTTTGATTCGATTCTTTTTGATTCATGTCGATTCGATTCGATTCTTTTGTTTCGATTCGAATCTTTTCAATTCGAATCTTTTCGTTACATGGAATTCGATTCTTTTCGATTTGATTCTTTATGATTTTTTTCAACTGGATTCAATTCGATTCTTTTTTTTATGATAGTCACAGAGAGAGTGAGAGAGGCAGAGACACTGGCAGAGGGAGAAGCAGGCTCCATGCACCGGGAGCCCGATGTGGGATTCGATCCCGTGATCTCCAGGAATCGCTGCCCTGGGCCAAAGGCAGGCGCTAAACCGCTGCGCCACCCAGGGATCCCTCAATTCGATTCTTTTTTATTCGAATCTATTCGATTCTTTTTGATTCGATTTGATTCTATTCGATTTTTTTCGATTTGATTCGATTAGTTCCTTTTTGATTCAATTCAATTCATTTCTTTTGATTCAATTCGATTCGATTCTTTTGGATTCGATTCGATTCTTTTGGATTCGATTCTTTTGGATTCGAATCGAGTAGATTCTTTTCATTTCGATCGGATTCATTTCAATTCGATTCTTTTCGATTCGAATGTTTTCGAATCAATTCGATACTTTTTGATTCGATTCGATTCTTTTCGTGTCGATTTGATTCTTTTCGATTCGATTCTTTTCTATTTGAATCGATTCGATTCTTTTCATTTCGATTCGATTTGATTCAATTCGATTCTTTTCGATCAATTCAATTTGATTGTTTTCGATTTGATTCGATTCGATTCTTTTCTATTCTATTCAATTCGATTATTTTCCATTCGATGATGCAATTGGATTCTTTTCGATTCGATTCGATTCTTTTCGATTCGATTCGACTCGATTTCATGCTTTTTGATTCGATTCGACTAGAATTTAATCGACTGATTCAATTTGATTCTTTTCTTTTCGGTTGGATTCTTTTCTATTCGATTTTTTTCTATTCAATTCGATTCTTTCAATTCAATTCGATTCGATTCGATTCGATTCAATTCTTTTCGTTTCAAATCGATTCGTTTCAATTCGAGTCTTTTCAATTTGATGCTTTTCGATTCGGTTCGATTTGATATTTTTAATTTGATTCGAGTCTTTTCGATTCGATTCGATTCTTTTCAATTCGATTCTTTTCGATTCGAGTCTTTTTGATTCGATTCATTTCGATTCGATTCGATTCTTTTCACTCCGATTTGATGCTTTTCCATTTGATCTGATTTGTTTCATTTCGATTCTTTTCGATTCAATTCGATTCTTTTCGATTCCATTAAATTTGATTCGATTCTTTTCGATTCGATTAGATTCTTTTCGATTTGATTCCATTCAGTTCGATTCTTTTCGATTCGATTGGATTCTTTTCGATTTGATTCAATTCTTTCGATTCGATTTGATTTGATTCTTTTCGATTCGATTCAATACGATTCTTTTCATTTCGATTCTAATCGATTCTCTTCGATTCATTCGTTTCGATTCGTTTCGATTCTATTCGAATTTTTTCGATTCTATTCTATTCGATTCATTTTGAATCATTTCGATTTGATTCTGTTCGAGTGGTTTCTATTAGATTCTTTTCGATTTGATTCAATTCGATTCGAGTCTTTTTGATTCGAGTCTTTTCGACTCGATTCAATTCAATACGATTCTTTTAGATTCGATTCGATTCGATTGTTTTCGTTTCGATTCGACTTTTTTGATTCGATTCTTTTCGATTCGATTGTTTTCAATTCGATTGATTCGATTCTTTTCAATTCTATGCTATTCAAAGCGATTCTTTTGTATTTGATTCGATTCGATTGTTTTCTTTTTGATTCGGTTCGATTCGTTTCTTTTCGATTCGATTCAATTCTTTTCGATTCGATTCTTTTCGATTCGATTTGATTCTTTTCGATTCGATTCTATTCTTTTCTATTCCATTCGAATCGATTCGTTTTGATTGAATTCGATTCTTTTCGATTCGATTCAATTAGATTCTTTTCGATTGGATTCAATTTGTTTCGATTCGAATCCATTTGATTCTTTTCGATTGGATTCCATTCGATTCTTTTCGATTTGATTCAATTCGATTCTATTCATTTCGATTATTTTCGTTGAGATTAGATTCTTTTCGATTTGATTTTTTTCGGTTCGAGTCGATTCATTTCGCTTATTTTGGTTAGGATCAATTCAATTCGATTCTTTTTGATTTGATTTGATTCTATTCGATTTCTTTCGATTCTATTCTATTGTATTCTTTTCGATTCGATTCCATTCAATCCGATTCTTTTCGATTCGATTCGATTGTTTTAGATTTGATTCCATTCTTTCGATTCTCTTTGATATGATTCTTTTCGATTCGATTTGATACGATACTTTTTATTTTGATTCGAATCGATTCTCTTCGGTTCGATTCGTTTTGATTCTTTTCGATTCAATTCTATTCGAATTTTTTCGATTTGATTCGATTCGATTCTTTTAGATTCTACTTGATTTGTTTCTTTTCGATTCGTTTTGATTCGATTCTTTTTGATTCATGTCGATTCGATTCGATTCTTTTGTTTCGATTCGAATCTTTTCAATTCGAATCTTTTCGTTACATGGAATTCGATTCTTTTCGATTTGATTCTTTATGATTTTTTTCAACTGGATTCAATTCGATTCTTTTTTTTATGATAGTCACAGAGAGAGTGAGAGAGGCAGAGACACTGGCAGAGGGAGAAGCAGGCTCCATGCACCGGGAGCCCGATGTGGGATTCGATCCCGGGTCTCCAGGATCGCGCCCTGGGCCAAAGGCAGGCGCTAAACCGCTGCGCCACCCAGGGATCCCTCAATTCGATTCTTTTTATTCGAATCTATTCGATTCTTTTGATTCGATTTGATTCTATTCGATTTTTTTCGATTTGATTCGATTAGTTCCTTTTTGATTCAATTCAATTCATTTCTTTTGATTCAATTCGATTCGATTCTTTTGGATTCGATTCTTTTGGATTCGAATCGAGTAGATTCTTTTCATTTCGATCGGATTCATTTCAATTCGATTCTTTTCGATTCGAATGTTTTCGAATCAATTCGATACTTTTTGATTCGATTCGATTCTTTTCGTGTCGATTTGATTCTTTTCGATTCGATTCTTTTCTATTTGAATCGATTCGATTCTTTTCATTTCGATTCGATTTGATTCAATTCGATTCTTTTCGATCAATTCAATTTGATTGTTTTCGATTTGATTCGATTCGATTCTTTTCGATTCTATTCAATTCGATTAGTTTCCATTCGATGATGCAATTGGATTCTTTTCGATTCGAGTCGATACGATTCGATTCTTTTTGATTAGATACAATTCGATTCTTTTCGATTCGATTCGATTCTTTTCGATTCGATTCGACTCGATTTCATTCTTTTTGATTCGATTCGACTAGAATTTAATCGACTGATTCAATTTGATTCTTTTCTTTTCGGTTCGATTCTTTTCTATTCGATTTTTTTCTATTCAATTCGAGTCTTTTCAATTCGAATCTTTGCGATTCGATTCGATTTGATATTTTTAATTCGATTCGAGTCTTTTCGATTCGATTCGATTCTTTTCAATTCGATTCTTTTCGATTCGAGTCTTTTTGATTCGATTCATTTCGATTCGATTCGATTCTTTTCAATTCGATTTGATGCTTTTCCATTTGATCTGATTTGTTTCATTTCGATTCTTTTCGATTCAATTCGATTCTTTTCGATTCCATTAAATTTGATTCGATTCTTTTCGATTCGATTAGATTCTTTTCGATTTGATTCCATTCAGTTCGATTCTTTTCGATTCGATTGGATTCTTTTCGATTTGATTCAATTCTTTCGATTCGATTTGATTTGATTCTTTTCGATTCGATTCAATACGATTCTTTTCATTTCGATTCTAATCGATTCTCTTCGATTCAATTCGTTTCGATTCGTTTCGATTCTATTCGAATTTTTTCGATTCTATTCTATTCGATTCATTTTGAATCATTTCGATTTGATTCTGTTCGAGTGGTTTCTATTAGATTCTTTTCGATTTGATTCAATTCGATTCGAGTCTTTTTGATTCGAGTCTTTTCGACTCGATTCAATTCAATACGATTCTTTTAGATTCGATTCGATTCGATTGTTTTCGTTTCGATTCGACTTTTTTTGATTCGATTCTTTTCGATTCGATTGTTTTCAATTCGATTGATTCGATTCTTTTCAATTCTATGCTATTCAAAGCGATTCTTTTGTATTTGATTCGATTCGATTGTTTTCTTTTTGATTCGGTTCGATTCGTTTCTTTTCGATTCGATTCAATTCTTTTCGATTCGATTCTTTTCGATTCGATTTGATTCTTTTCGATTCGATTCTATTCTTTTCTATTCCATTCGAATCGATTCGTTTTGATTGAATTCGATTCTTTTCGATTCGATTCAATTAGATTCTTTTCGATTGGATTCAATTTGTTTCGATTCGAATCCATTTGATTCTTTTCGATTGGATTCCATTCGATTCTTTTCGATTTGATTCAATTCGATTCTATTCATTTCGATTATTTTCGTTGAGATTAGATTCTTTTCGATTTGATTTTTTTCGGTTCGAGTCGATTCATTTCGCTTATTTTGGTTAGGATCAATTCAATTCGATTCTTTTTGATTTGATTTGATTCTATTCGATTTCTTTCGATTCTATTCTATTGTATTCTTTTCGATTCGATTCCATTCAATCCGATTCTTTTCGATTCGATTCGATTGTTTTAGATTTGATTCCATTCTTTCGATTCTCTTTGATATGATTCTTTTCGATTCGATTTGATACGATACTTTTTATTTTGATTCGAATCGATTCTCTTCGGTTCGATTCGTTTTGATTCTTTTCGATTCAATTCTATTCGAATTTTTTCGATTTGATTCGATTCGATTCTTTTAGATTCTACTTGATTTGTTTCTTTTCGATTCGTTTTGATTCGATTCTTTTTGATTCATGTCGATTCGATTCGATTCTTTTGTTTCGATTCGAATCTTTTCAATTCGAATCTTTTCGTTACATGGAATTCGATTCTTTTCGATTTGATTCTTTATGATTTTTTTCAACTGGATTCAATTCGATTCTTTTTTTTATGATAGTCACAGAGAGAGTGAGAGAGGCAGAGACACTGGCAGAGGGAGAAGCAGGCTCCATGCACCGGGAGCCCGATGTGGGATTCGATCCCGGGTCTCCAGGATCGCGCCCTGGGCCAAAGGCAGGCGCTAAACCGCTGCGCCACCCAGGGATCCCTCAATTCGATTCTTTTTATTCGAAGCTATTCGATTCTTTGATTCGATTTGATTCTATTCGATTTTTTTCGATTTGATTCGATTAGTTCCTTTTTGATTCAATTCAATTCATTTCTTTTGATTCAATTCGATTCGATTCTTTTGGATTCGATTCGATTCTTTTGGATTCGATTCTTTTGGATTCGAATCGAGTAGATTCTTTTCATTTCGATCGGATTCATTTCAATTCGATTCTTTTCGATTCGAATGTTTTCGAATCAATTCGATACTTTTTGATTCGATTCGATTCTTTTCGTGTCGATTTGATTCTTTTCGATTCGATTCTTTTCTATTTGAATCGATTCGATTCTTTTCATTTCGATTCGATTTGATTCAATTCGATTCTTTTCGATCAATTCAATTTGATTGTTTTCGATTTGATTCGATTCGATTCTTTTCGATTCTATTCAATTCGATTAGTTTCCATTCGATGATGCAATTGGATTCTTTTCGATTCGAGTCGATACGATTCGATTCTTTTTGATTAGATACAATTCGATTCTTTTCGATTCGATTCGATTCTTTTCGATTCGATTCGACTCGATTTCATTCTTTTTGATTCGATTCGACTAGAATTTAATCGACTGATTCAATTTGATTCTTTTCTTTTCGGTTCGATTCTTTTCTATTCGATTTTTTTCTATTCAATTCGAGTCTTTTCAATTCGAATCTTTGCGATTCGATTCGATTTGATATTTTTAATTCGATTCGAGTCTTTTCGATTCGATTCGATTCTTTTCAATTCGATTCTTTTCGATTCGAGTCTTTTTGATTCGATTCATTTCGATTCGATTCGATTCTTTTCAATTCGATTTGATGCTTTTCCATTTGATCTGATTTGTTTCATTTCGATTCTTTTCGATTCAATTCGATTCTTTTCGATTCCATTAAATTTGATTCGATTCTTTTCGATTCGATTAGATTCTTTTCGATTTGATTCCATTCAGTTCGATTCTTTTCGATTCGATTGGATTCTTTTCGATTTGATCCAATTCTTTCGATTCGATTTGATTTGATTCTTTTCGATTCGATTCAATACGATTCTTTTCATTTCGATTCTAATCGATTCTCTTCGATTCAATTCGTTTCGATTCGTTTCGATTCTATTCGAATTTTTTCGATTCTATTCTATTCGATTCATTTTGAATCATTTCGATTTGATTCTGTTCGAGTGGTTTCTATTAGATTCTTTTCGATTTGATTCAATTCGATTCGAGTCTTTTTGATTCGAGTCTTTTCGACTCGATTCAATTCAATACGATTCTTTTAGATTCGATTCGATTCGATTGTTTTCGTTTCGATTCGACTTTTTTTGATTCGATTCTTTTCGATTCGATTGTTTTCAATTCGATTGATTCGATTCTTTTCAATTCTATGCTATTCAAAGCGATTCTTTTGTATTTGATTCGATTCGATTGTTTTCTTTTTGATTCGGTTCGATTCGTTTCTTTTCGATTCGATTCAATTCTTTTCGATTCGATTCTTTTCGATTCGATTTGATTCTTTTCGATTCGATTCTATTCTTTTCTATTCCATTCGAATCGATTCGTTTTGATTGAATTCGATTCTTTTCGATTCGATTCAATTAGATTCTTTTCGATTGGATTCAATTTGTTTCGATTCGAATCCATTTGATTCTTTTCGATTGGATTCCATTCGATTCTTTTCGATTTGATTCAATTCGATTCTATTCATTTCGATTATTTTCGTTGAGATTAGATTCTTTTCGATTTGATTTTTTTCGGTTCGAGTCGATTCATTTCGCTTATTTTGGTTAGGATCAATTCAATTCGATTCTTTTTGATTTGATTTGATTCTATTCGATTTCTTTCGATTCTATTCTATTGTATTCTTTTCGATTCGATTCCATTCAATCCGATTCTTTTCGATTCGATTCGATTGTTTTAGATTTGATTCCATTCTTTCGATTCTCTTTGATATGATTCTTTTCGATTCGATTTGATACGATACTTTTTATTTTGATTCGAATCGATTCTCTTCGGTTCGATTCGTTTTGATTCTTTTCGATTCAATTCTATTCGAATTTTTTCGATTTGATTCGATTCGATTCTTTTAGATTCTACTTGATTTGTTTCTTTTCGATTCGTTTTGATTCGATTCTTTTTGATTCATGTCGATTCGATTCGATTCTTTTGTTTCGATTCGAATCTTTTCAATTCGAATCTTTTCGTTACATGGAATTCGATTCTTTTCGATTTGATTCTTTATGATTTTTTTCAACTGGATTCAATTCGATTCTTTTTTTTATGATAGTCACAGAGAGAGTGAGAGAGGCAGAGACACTGGCAGAGGGAGAAGCAGGCTCCATGCACCGGGAGCCCGATGTGGGATTCGATCCCGGGTCTCCAGGATCGCGCCCTGGGCCAAAGGCAGGCGCTAAACCGCTGCGCCACCCAGGGATCCCTCAATTCGATTCTTTTTATTCGAAGCTATTCGATTCTTTTGATTCGATTTGATTCTATTCGATTTTTTTCGATTTGATTCGATTAGTTCCTTTTTGATTCAATTCAATTCATTTCTTTTGATTCAATTCGATTCGATTCTTTTGGATTCGATTCGATTCTTTTGGATTCGATTCTTTTGGATTCGAATCGAGTAGATTCTTTTCATTTCGATCGGATTCATTTCAATTCGATTCTTTTCGATTCGAATGTTTTCGAATCAATTCGATACTTTTTGATTCGATTCGATTCTTTTCGTGTCGATTTGATTCTTTTCGATTCGATTCTTTTCTATTTGAATCGATTCGATTCTTTTCATTTCGATTCGATTTGATTCAATTCGATTCTTTTCGATCAATTCAATTTGATTGTTTTCGATTTGATTCGATTCGATTCTTTTCGATTCTATTCAATTCGATTAGTTTCCATTCGATGATGCAATTGGATTCTTTTCGATTCGAGTCGATACGATTCGATTCTTTTTGATTAGATACAATTCGATTCTTTTCGATTCGATTCGATTCTTTTCGATTCGATTCGACTCGATTTCATTCTTTTTGATTCGATTCGACTAGAATTTAATCGACTGATTCAATTTGATTCTTTTCTTTTCGGTTCGATTCTTTTCTATTCGATTTTTTTCTATTCAATTCGAGTCTTTTCAATTCGAATCTTTGCGATTCGATTCGATTTGATATTTTTAATTCGATTCGAGTCTTTTCGATTCGATTCGATTCTTTTCAATTCGATTCTTTTCGATTCGAGTCTTTTTGATTCGATTCATTTCGATTCGATTCGATTCTTTTCAATTCGATTTGATGCTTTTCCATTTGATCTGATTTGTTTCATTTCGATTCTTTTCGATTCAATTCGATTCTTTTCGATTCCATTAAATTTGATTCGATTCTTTTCGATTCGATTAGATTCTTTTCGATTTGATTCCATTCAGTTCGATTCTTTTCGATTCGATTGGATTCTTTTCGATTTGATCCAATTCTTTCGATTCGATTTGATTTGATTCTTTTCGATTCGATTCAATACGATTCTTTTCATTTCGATTCTAATCGATTCTCTTCGATTCAATTCGTTTCGATTCGTTTCGATTCTATTCGAATTTTTTCGATTCTATTCTATTCGATTCATTTTGAATCATTTCGATTTGATTCTGTTCGAGTGGTTTCTATTAGATTCTTTTCGATTTGATTCAATTCGATTCGAGTCTTTTTGATTCGAGTCTTTTCGACTCGATTCAATTCAATACGATTCTTTTAGATTCGATTCGATTCGATTGTTTTCGTTTCGATTCGACTTTTTTGATTCGATTCTTTTCGATTCGATTGTTTTCAATTCGATTGATTCGATTCTTTTCAATTCTATGCTATTCAAAGCGATTCTTTTGTATTTGATTCGATTCGATTGTTTTCTTTTTGATTCGGTTCGATTCGTTTCTTTTCGATTCGATTCAATTCTTTTCGATTCGATTCTTTTCGATTCGATTTGATTCTTTTCGATTCGATTCTATTCTTTTCTATTCCATTCGAATCGATTCGTTTTGATTGAATTCGATTCTTTTCGATTCGATTCAATTAGATTCTTTTCGATTGGATTCAATTTGTTTCGATTCGAATCCATTTGATTCTTTTCGATTGGATTCCATTCGATTCTTTTCGATTTGATTCAATTCGATTCTATTCATTTCGATTATTTTCGTTGAGATTAGATTCTTTTCGATTTGATTTTTTTCGGTTCGAGTCGATTCATTTCGCTTATTTTGGTTAGGATCAATTCAATTCGATTCTTTTTGATTTGATTTGATTCTATTCGATTTCTTTCGATTCTATTCTATTGTATTCTTTTCGATTCGATTCCATTCAATCCGATTCTTTTCGATTCGATTCGATTGTTTTAGATTTGATTCCATTCTTTCGATTCTCTTTGATATGATTCTTTTCGATTCGATTTGATACGATACTTTTTATTTTGATTCGAATCGATTCTCTTCGGTTCGATTCGTTTTGATTCTTTTCGATTCAATTCTATTCGAATTTTTTCGATTTGATTCGATTCGATTCTTTTAGATTCTACTTGATTTGTTTCTTTTCGATTCGTTTTGATTCGATTCTTTTTGATTCATGTCGATTCGATTCGATTCTTTTGTTTCGATTCGAATCTTTTCAATTCGAATCTTTTCGTTACATGGAATTCGATTCTTTTCGATTTGATTCTTTATGATTTTTTTCAACTGGATTCAATTCGATTCTTTTTTTTATGATAGTCACAGAGAGAGTGAGAGAGGCAGAGACACTGGCAGAGGGAGAAGCAGGCTCCATGCACCGGGAGCCCGATGTGGGATTCGATCCCGGGTCTCCAGGATCGCGCCCTGGGCCAAAGGCAGGCGCTAAACCGCTGCGCCACCCAGGGATCCCTCAATTCGATTCTTTTTATTCGAAGCTATTCGATTCTTTTGATTCGATTTGATTCTATTCGATTTTTTTCGATTTGATTCGATTAGTTCCTTTTTGATTCAATTCAATTCATTTCTTTTGATTCAATTCGATTCGATTCTTTTGGATTCGATTCGATTCTTTTGGATTCGATTCTTTTGGATTCGAATCGAGTAGATTCTTTTCATTTCGATCGGATTCATTTCAATTCGATTCTTTTCGATTCGAATGTTTTCGAATCAATTCGATACTTTTTGATTCGATTCGATTCTTTTCGTGTCGATTTGATTCTTTTCGATTCGATTCTTTTCTATTTGAATCGATTCGATTCTTTTCATTTCGATTCGATTTGATTCAATTCGATTCTTTTCGATCAATTCAATTTGATTGTTTTCGATTTGATTCGATTCGATTCTTTTCGATTCTATTCAATTCGATTAGTTTCCATTCGATGATGCAATTGGATTCTTTTCGATTCGAGTCGATACGATTCGATTCTTTTTGATTAGATACAATTCGATTCTTTTCGATTCGATTCGATTCTTTTCGATTCGATTCGACTCGATTTCATTCTTTTTGATTCGATTCGACTAGAATTTAATCGACTGATTCAATTTGATTCTTTTCTTTTCGGTTCGATTCTTTTCTATTCGATTTTTTTCTATTCAATTCGAGTCTTTTCAATTCGAATCTTTGCGATTCGATTCGATTTGATATTTTTAATTCGATTCGAGTCTTTTCGATTCGATTCGATTCTTTTCAATTCGATTCTTTTCGATTCGAGTCTTTTTGATTCGATTCATTTCGATTCGATTCGATTCTTTTCAATTCGATTTGATGCTTTTCCATTTGATCTGATTTGTTTCATTTCGATTCTTTTCGATTCAATTCGATTCTTTTCGATTCCATTAAATTTGATTCGATTCTTTTCGATTCGATTAGATTCTTTTCGATTTGATTCCATTCAGTTCGATTCTTTTCGATTCGATTGGATTCTTTTCGATTTGATTCAATTCTTTCGATTCGATTTGATTTGATTCTTTTCGATTCGATTCAATACGATTCTTTTCATTTCGATTCTAATCGATTCTCTTCGATTCAATTCGTTTCGATTCGTTTCGATTCTATTCGAATTTTTTCGATTCTATTCTATTCGATTCATTTTGAATCATTTCGATTTGATTCTGTTCGAGTGGTTTCTATTAGATTCTTTTCGATTTGATTCAATTCGATTCGAGTCTTTTTGATTCGAGTCTTTTCGACTCGATTCAATTCAATACGATTCTTTTAGATTCGATTCGATTCGATTGTTTTCGTTTCGATTCGACTTTTTTTGATTCGATTCTTTTCGATTCGATTGTTTTCAATTCGATTGATTCGATTCTTTTCAATTCTATGCTATTCAAAGCGATTCTTTTGTATTTGATTCGATTCGATTGTTTTCTTTTTGATTCGGTTCGATTCGTTTCTTTTCGATTCGATTCAATTCTTTTCGATTCGATTCTTTTCGATTCGATTTGATTCTTTTCGATTCGATTCTATTCTTTTCTATTCCATTCGAATCGATTCGTTTTGATTGAATTCGATTCTTTTCGATTCGATTCAATTAGATTCTTTTCGATTGGATTCAATTTGTTTCGATTCGAATCCATTTGATTCTTTTCGATTGGATTCCATTCGATTCTTTTCGATTTGATTCAATTCGATTCTATTCATTTCGATTATTTTCGTTGAGATTAGATTCTTTTCGATTTGATTTTTTTCGGTTCGAGTCGATTCATTTCGCTTATTTTGGTTAGGATCAATTCAATTCGATTCTTTTTGATTTGATTTGATTCTATTCGATTTCTTTCGATTCTATTCTATTGTATTCTTTTCGATTCGATTCCATTCAATCCGATTCTTTTCGATTCGATTCGATTGTTTTAGATTTGATTCCATTCTTTCGATTCTCTTTGATATGATTCTTTTCGATTCGATTTGATACGATACTTTTTATTTTGATTCGAATCGATTCTCTTCGGTTCGATTCGTTTTGATTCTTTTCGATTCAATTCTATTCGAATTTTTTCGATTTGATTCGATTCGATTCTTTTAGATTCTACTTGATTTGTTTCTTTTCGATTCGTTTTGATTCGATTCTTTTTGATTCATGTCGATTCGATTCGATTCTTTTGTTTCGATTCGAATCTTTTCAATTCGAATCTTTTCGTTACATGGAATTCGATTCTTTTCGATTTGATTCTTTATGATTTTTTTCAACTGGATTCAATTCGATTCTTTTTTTTATGATAGTCACAGAGAGAGTGAGAGAGGCAGAGACACTGGCAGAGGGAGAAGCAGGCTCCATGCACCGGGAGCCCGATGTGGGATTCGATCCCGGGTCTCCAGGATCGCGCCCTGGGCCAAAGGCAGGCGCTAAACCGCTGCGCCACCCAGGGATCCCTCAATTCGATTCTTTTTATTCGAAGCTATTCGATTCTTTTGATTCGATTTGATTCTATTCGATTTTTTTCGATTTGATTCGATTAGTTCCTTTTTGATTCAATTCAATTCATTTCTTTTGATTCAATTCGATTCGATTCTTTTGGATTCGATTCGATTCTTTTGGATTCGATTCTTTTGGATTCGAATCGAGTAGATTCTTTTCATTTCGATCGGATTCATTTCAATTCGATTCTTTTCGATTCGAATGTTTTCGAATCAATTCGATACTTTTTGATTCGATTCGATTCTTTTCGTGTCGATTTGATTCTTTTCGATTCGATTCTTTTCTATTTGAATCGATTCGATTCTTTTCATTTCGATTCGATTTGATTCAATTCGATTCTTTTCGATCAATTCAATTTGATTGTTTTCGATTTGATTCGATTCGATTCTTTTCGATTCTATTCAATTCGATTAGTTTCCATTCGATGATGCAATTGGATTCTTTTCGATTCGAGTCGATACGATTCGATTCTTTTTGATTAGATACAATTCGATTCTTTTCGATTCGATTCGATTCTTTTCGATTCGATTCGACTCGATTTCATTCTTTTTGATTCGATTCGACTAGAATTTAATCGACTGATTCAATTTGATTCTTTTCTTTTCGGTTCGATTCTTTTCTATTCGATTTTTTTCTATTCAATTCGAGTCTTTTCAATTCGAATCTTTGCGATTCGATTCGATTTGATATTTTTAATTCGATTCGAGTCTTTTCGATTCGATTCGATTCTTTTCAATTCGATTCTTTTCGATTCGAGTCTTTTTGATTCGATTCATTTCGATTCGATTCGATTCTTTTCAATTCGATTTGATGCTTTTCCATTTGATCTGATTTGTTTCATTTCGATTCTTTTCGATTCAATTCGATTCTTTTCGATTCCATTAAATTTGATTCGATTCTTTTCGATTCGATTAGATTCTTTTCGATTTGATTCCATTCAGTTCGATTCTTTTCGATTCGATTGGATTCTTTTCGATTTGATTCAATTCTTTCGATTCGATTTGATTTGATTCTTTTCGATTCGATTCAATACGATTCTTTTCATTTCGATTCTAATCGATTCTCTTCGATTCAATTCGTTTCGATTCGTTTCGATTCTATTCGAATTTTTTCGATTCTATTCTATTCGATTCATTTTGAATCATTTCGATTTGATTCTGTTCGAGTGGTTTCTATTAGATTCTTTTCGATTTGATTCAATTCGATTCGAGTCTTTTTGATTCGAGTCTTTTCGACTCGATTCAATTCAATACGATTCTTTTAGATTCGATTCGATTCGATTGTTTTCGTTTCGATTCGACTTTTTTTGATTCGATTCTTTTCGATTCGATTGTTTTCAATTCGATTGATTCGATTCTTTTCAATTCTATGCTATTCAAAGCGATTCTTTTGTATTTGATTCGATTCGATTGTTTTCTTTTTGATTCGGTTCGATTCGTTTCTTTTCGATTCGATTCAATTCTTTTCGATTCGATTCTTTTCGATTCGATTTGATTCTTTTCGATTCGATTCTATTCTTTTCTATTCCATTCGAATCGATTCGTTTTGATTGAATTCGATTCTTTTCGATTCGATTCAATTAGATTCTTTTCGATTGGATTCAATTTGTTTCGATTCGAATCCATTTGATTCTTTTCGATTGGATTCCATTCGATTCTTTTCGATTTGATTCAATTCGATTCTATTCATTTCGATTATTTTCGTTGAGATTAGATTCTTTTCGATTTGATTTTTTTCGGTTCGAGTCGATTCATTTCGCTTATTTTGGTTAGGATCAATTCAATTCGATTCTTTTTGATTTGATTTGATTCTATTCGATTTCTTTCGATTCTATTCTATTGTATTCTTTTCGATTCGATTCCATTCAATCCGATTCTTTTCGATTCGATTCGATTGTTTTAGATTTGATTCCATTCTTTCGATTCTCTTTGATATGATTCTTTTCGATTCGATTTGATACGATACTTTTTATTTTGATTCGAATCGATTCTCTTCGGTTCGATTCGTTTTGATTCTTTTCGATTCAATTCTATTCGAATTTTTTCGATTTGATTCGATTCGATTCTTTTAGATTCTACTTGATTTGTTTCTTTTCGATTCGTTTTGATTCGATTCTTTTTGATTCATGTCGATTCGATTCGATTCTTTTGTTTCGATTCGAATCTTTTCAATTCGAATCTTTTCGTTACATGGAATTCGATTCTTTTCGATTTGATTCTTTATGATTTTTTTCAACTGGATTCAATTCGATTCTTTTTTTTATGATAGTCACAGAGAGAGTGAGAGAGGCAGAGACACTGGCAGAGGGAGAAGCAGGCTCCATGCACCGGGAGCCCGATGTGGGATTCGATCCCGGGTCTCCAGGATCGCGCCCTGGGCCAAAGGCAGGCGCTAAACCGCTGCGCCACCCAGGGATCCCTCAATTCGATTCTTTTTATTCGAAGCTATTCGATTCTTTTGATTCGATTGATTCTATTCGATTTTTTTCGATTTGATTCGATTAGTTCCTTTTTGATTCAATTCAATTCATTTCTTTTGATTCAATTCGATTCGATTCTTTTGGATTCGATTCGATTCTTTTGGATTCGATTCTTTTGGATTCGAATCGAGTAGATTCTTTTCATTTCGATCGGATTCATTTCAATTCGATTCTTTTCGATTCGAATGTTTTCGAATCAATTCGATACTTTTTGATTCGATTCGATTCTTTTCGTGTCGATTTGATTCTTTTCGATTCGATTCTTTTCTATTTGAATCGATTCGATTCTTTTCATTTCGATTCGATTTGATTCAATTCGATTCTTTTCGATCAATTCAATTTGATTGTTTTCGATTTGATTCGATTCGATTCTTTTCGATTCTATTCAATTCGATTAGTTTCCATTCGATGATGCAATTGGATTCTTTTCGATTCGAGTCGATACGATTCGATTCTTTTTGATTAGATACAATTCGATTCTTTTCGATTCGATTCGATTCTTTTCGATTCGATTCGACTCGATTTCATTCTTTTTGATTCGATTCGACTAGAATTTAATCGACTGATTCAATTTGATTCTTTTCTTTTCGGTTCGATTCTTTTCTATTCGATTTTTTTCTATTCAATTCGAGTCTTTTCAATTCGAATCTTTGCGATTCGATTCGATTTGATATTTTTAATTCGATTCGAGTCTTTTCGATTCGATTCGATTCTTTTCAATTCGATTCTTTTCGATTCGAGTCTTTTTGATTCGATTCATTTCGATTCGATTCGATTCTTTTCAATTCGATTTGATGCTTTTCCATTTGATCTGATTTGTTTCATTTCGATTCTTTTCGATTCAATTCGATTCTTTTCGATTCCATTAAATTTGATTCGATTCTTTTCGATTCGATTAGATTCTTTTCGATTTGATTCCATTCAGTTCGATTCTTTTCGATTCGATTGGATTCTTTTCGATTTGATTCAATTCTTTCGATTCGATTTGATTTGATTCTTTTCGATTCGATTCAATACGATTCTTTTCATTTCGATTCTAATCGATTCTCTTCGATTCAATTCGTTTCGATTCGTTTCGATTCTATTCGAATTTTTTCGATTCTATTCTATTCGATTCATTTTGAATCATTTCGATTTGATTCTGTTCGAGTGGTTTCTATTAGATTCTTTTCGATTTGATTCAATTCGATTCGAGTCTTTTTGATTCGAGTCTTTTCGACTCGATTCAATTCAATACGATTCTTTTAGATTCGATTCGATTCGATTGTTTTCGTTTCGATTCGACTTTTTTTGATTCGATTCTTTTCGATTCGATTGTTTTCAATTCGATTGATTCGATTCTTTTCAATTCTATGCTATTCAAAGCGATTCTTTTGTATTTGATTCGATTCGATTGTTTTCTTTTTGATTCGGTTCGATTCGTTTCTTTTCGATTCGATTCAATTCTTTTCGATTCGATTCTTTTCGATTCGATTTGATTCTTTTCGATTCGATTCTATTCTTTTCTATTCCATTCGAATCGATTCGTTTTGATTGAATTCGATTCTTTTCGATTCGATTCAATTAGATTCTTTTCGATTGGATTCAATTTGTTTCGATTCGAATCCATTTGATTCTTTTCGATTGGATTCCATTCGATTCTTTTCGATTTGATTCAATTCGATTCTATTCATTTCGATTATTTTCGTTGAGATTAGATTCTTTTCGATTTGATTTTTTTCGGTTCGAGTCGATTCATTTCGCTTATTTTGGTTAGGATCAATTCAATTCGATTCTTTTTGATTTGATTTGATTCTATTCGATTTCTTTCGATTCTATTCTATTGTATTCTTTTCGATTCGATTCCATTCAATCCGATTCTTTTCGATTCGATTCGATTGTTTTAGATTTGATTCCATTCTTTCGATTCTCTTTGATATGATTCTTTTCGATTCGATTTGATACGATACTTTTTATTTTGATTCGAATCGATTCTCTTCGGTTCGATTCGTTTTGATTCTTTTCGATTCAATTCTATTCGAATTTTTTCGATTTGATTCGATTCGATTCTTTTAGATTCTACTTGATTTGTTTCTTTTCGATTCGTTTTGATTCGATTCTTTTTGATTCATGTCGATTCGATTCGATTCTTTTGTTTCGATTCGAATCTTTTCAATTCGAATCTTTTCGTTACATGGAATTCGATTCTTTTCGATTTGATTCTTTATGATTTTTTTCAACTGGATTCAATTCGATTCTTTTTTTTATGATAGTCACAGAGAGAGTGAGAGAGGCAGAGACACTGGCAGAGGGAGAAGCAGGCTCCATGCACCGGGAGCCCGATGTGGGATTCGATCCCGGGTCTCCAGGATCGCGCCCTGGGCCAAAGGCAGGCGCTAAACCGCTGCGCCACCCAGGGATCCCTCAATTCGATTCTTTTTATTCGAAGCTATTCGATTCTTTTTGATTCGATTTGATTCTATTCGATTTTTTTCGATTTGATTCGATTAGTTCCTTTTTGATTCAATTCAATTCATTTCTTTTGATTCAATTCGATTCGATTCTTTTGGATTCGATTCGATTCTTTTGGATTCGATTCTTTTGGATTCGAATCGAGTAGATTCTTTTCATTTCGATCGGATTCATTTCAATTCGATTCTTTTCGATTCGAATGTTTTCGAATCAATTCGATACTTTTTGATTCGATTCGATTCTTTTCGTGTCGATTTGATTCTTTTCGATTCGATTCTTTTCTATTTGAATCGATTCGATTCTTTTCATTTCGATTCGATTTGATTCAATTCGATTCTTTTCGATCAATTCAATTTGATTGTTTTCGATTTGATTCGATTCGATTCTTTTCGATTCTATTCAATTCGATTAGTTTCCATTCGATGATGCAATTGGATTCTTTTCGATTCGAGTCGATACGATTCGATTCTTTTTGATTAGATACAATTCGATTCTTTTCGATTCGATTCGATTCTTTTCGATTCGATTCGACTCGATTTCATTCTTTTTGATTCGATTCGACTAGAATTTAATCGACTGATTCAATTTGATTCTTTTCTTTTCGGTTCGATTCTTTTCTATTCGATTTTTTTCTATTCAATTCGAGTCTTTTCAATTCGAATCTTTGCGATTCGATTCGATTTGATATTTTTAATTCGATTCGAGTCTTTTCGATTCGATTCGATTCTTTTCAATTCGATTCTTTTCGATTCGAGTCTTTTTGATTCGATTCATTTCGATTCGATTCGATTCTTTTCAATTCGATTTGATGCTTTTCCATTTGATCTGATTTGTTTCATTTCGATTCTTTTCGATTCAATTCGATTCTTTTCGATTCCATTAAATTTGATTCGATTCTTTTCGATTCGATTAGATTCTTTTCGATTTGATTCCATTCAGTTCGATTCTTTTCGATTCGATTGGATTCTTTTCGATTTGATCCAATTCTTTCGATTCGATTTGATTTGATTCTTTTCGATTCGATTCAATACGATTCTTTTCATTTCGATTCTAATCGATTCTCTTCGATTCAATTCGTTTCGATTCGTTTCGATTCTATTCGAATTTTTTCGATTCTATTCTATTCGATTCATTTTGAATCATTTCGATTTGATTCTGTTCGAGTGGTTTCTATTAGATTCTTTTCGATTTGATTCAATTCGATTCGAGTCTTTTTGATTCGAGTCTTTTCGACTCGATTCAATTCAATACGATTCTTTTAGATTCGATTCGATTCGATTGTTTTCGTTTCGATTCGACTTTTTTGATTCGATTCTTTTCGATTCGATTGTTTTCAATTCGATTGATTCGATTCTTTTCAATTCTATGCTATTCAAAGCGATTCTTTTGTATTTGATTCGATTCGATTGTTTTCTTTTTGATTCGGTTCGATTCGTTTCTTTTCGATTCGATTCAATTCTTTTCGATTCGATTCTTTTCGATTCGATTTGATTCTTTTCGATTCGATTCTATTCTTTTCTATTCCATTCGAATCGATTCGTTTTGATTGAATTCGATTCTTTTCGATTCGATTCAATTAGATTCTTTTCGATTGGATTCAATTTGTTTCGATTCGAATCCATTTGATTCTTTTCGATTGGATTCCATTCGATTCTTTTCGATTTGATTCAATTCGATTCTATTCATTTCGATTATTTTCGTTGAGATTAGATTCTTTTCGATTTGATTTTTTTCGGTTCGAGTCGATTCATTTCGCTTATTTTGGTTAGGATCAATTCAATTCGATTCTTTTTGATTTGATTTGATTCTATTCGATTTCTTTCGATTCTATTCTATTGTATTCTTTTCGATTCGATTCCATTCAATCCGATTCTTTTCGATTCGATTCGATTGTTTTAGATTTGATTCCATTCTTTCGATTCTCTTTGATATGATTCTTTTCGATTCGATTTGATACGATACTTTTTATTTTGATTCGAATCGATTCTCTTCGGTTCGATTCGTTTTGATTCTTTTCGATTCAATTCTATTCGAATTTTTTCGATTTGATTCGATTCGATTCTTTTAGATTCTACTTGATTTGTTTCTTTTCGATTCGTTTTGATTCGATTCTTTTTGATTCATGTCGATTCGATTCGATTCTTTTGTTTCGATTCGAATCTTTTCAATTCGAATCTTTTCGTTACATGGAATTCGATTCTTTTCGATTTGATTCTTTATGATTTTTTTCAACTGGATTCAATTCGATTCTTTTTTTTATGATAGTCACAGAGAGAGTGAGAGAGGCAGAGACACTGGCAGAGGGAGAAGCAGGCTCCATGCACCGGGAGCCCGATGTGGGATTCGATCCCGGGTCTCCAGGATCGCGCCCTGGGCCAAAGGCAGGCGCTAAACCGCTGCGCCACCCAGGGATCCCTCAATTCGATTCTTTTTTATTCGAAGCTATTCGATTCTTTTTGATTCGATTTGATTCTATTCGATTTTTTTCGATTTGATTCGATTAGTTCCTTTTTGATTCAATTCAATTCATTTCTTTTGATTCAATTCGATTCGATTCTTTTGGATTCGATTCGATTCTTTTGGATTCGATTCTTTTGGATTCGAATCGAGTAGATTCTTTTCATTTCGATCGGATTCATTTCAATTCGATTCTTTTCGATTCGAATGTTTTCGAATCAATTCGATACTTTTTGATTCGATTCGATTCTTTTCGTGTCGATTTGATTCTTTTCGATTCGATTCTTTTCTATTTGAATCGATTCGATTCTTTTCATTTCGATTCGATTTGATTCAATTCGATTCTTTTCGATCAATTCAATTTGATTGTTTTCGATTTGATTCGATTCGATTCTTTTCGATTCTATTCAATTCGATTAGTTTCCATTCGATGATGCAATTGGATTCTTTTCGATTCGAGTCGATACGATTCGATTCTTTTTGATTAGATACAATTCGATTCTTTTCGATTCGATTCGATTCTTTTCGATTCGATTCGACTCGATTTCATTCTTTTTGATTCGATTCGACTAGAATTTAATCGACTGATTCAATTTGATTCTTTTCTTTTCGGTTGGATTCTTTTCTATTCGATTTTTTTCTATTCAATTCGATTCTTTCAATTCAATTCGATTCGATTCGATTCGATTCAATTCTTTTCGTTTCAAATCGATTCGTTTCAATTCGAGTCTTTTCAATTTGATGCTTTTCGATTCGGTTCGATTTGATATTTTTAATTTGATTCGAGTCTTTTCGATTCGATTCGATTCTTTTCAATTCGATTCTTTTCGATTCGAGTCTTTTTGATTCGATTCATTTCGATTCGATTCGATTCTTTTCACTCCGATTTGATGCTTTTCCATTTGATCTGATTTGTTTCATTTCGATTCTTTTCGATTCAATTCGATTCTTTTCGATTCCATTAAATTTGATTCGATTCTTTTCGATTCGATTAGATTCTTTTCGATTTGATTCCATTCAGTTCGATTCTTTTCGATTCGATTGGATTCTTTTCGATTTGATTCAATTCTTTCGATTCGATTTGATTTGATTCTTTTCGATTCGATTCAATACGATTCTTTTCATTTCGATTCTAATCGATTCTCTTCGATTCATTCGTTTCGATTCGTTTCGATTCTATTCGATTTTTTCGATTCTATTCTATTCGATTCATTTTGAATCATTTCGATTTGATTCTGTTCGAGTGGTTTCTATTAGATTCTTTTCGATTTGATTCAATTCGATTCGAGTCTTTTTGATTCGAGTCTTTTCGACTCGATTCAATTCAATACGATTCTTTTAGATTCGATTCGATTCGATTGTTTTCGTTTCGATTCGACCTTTTTGATTCGATTCTTTTCGATTCGATTGTTTTCAATTCGATTGATTCGATTCTTTTCAATTCTATGCTATTCAAAGCGATTCTTTTGTATTTGATTCGATTCGATTGTTTTCTTTTTGATTCGGTTCGATTCGTTTCTTTTCGATTCGATTCAATTCTTTTCGATTCGATTCTTTTCGATTCGATTTGATTCTTTTCGATTCTATTCTATTCTTTTCTATTCCATTCGAATCGATTCGTTTTGATTGAATTCGATTCTTTTCGATTCGATTCAATTAGATTCTTTTCGATTGGATTCAATTTGTTTCGATTCGAATCAATTTGATTCTTTTCGATTGGATTCCATTCGATTCTTTTCGATTTGATTCAATTCGATTCTATTCATTTCGATTATTTTCGTTGAGATTAGATTCTTTTCGATTTGATTTTTTCGGTTCGAGTCGATTCATTTCGCTTATTTTGGTTAGGATCAATTCAATTCGATTCTTTTTGATTTGATTTGATTCTATTCGATTTCTTTCGATTCTATTCTATTGTATTCTTTTCGATTCGATTCCATTCAATCCGATTCTTTTCGATTCGATTCGATTGTTTTAGATTTGATTCCATTCTTTCGATTCTATTTGATATGATTCTTTTCGATTCGATTTGATACGATACTTTTTATTTTGATTCGAATCGATTCTCTTCGGTTCGATTCGTTTTGATTCTTTTCGATTCAATTCTATTCGAATTTTTTCGATTTGATTCGATTCGATTCTTTTAGATTCTACTTGATTTGTTTCTTTTCGATTCGTTTTGATTCGATTCTTTTTGATTCATGTCGATTCGATTCGATTCTTTTGTTTCGATTCGATTCTTTTCAATTCGAATCTTTTCGTTACATGGAATTCGATTCTTTTCGATTTGATTCTTTATGATTTTTTTCAACTGCGATTCAATTCGATTCTTTTTTTTATGATAGTCACAGAGAGAGTGAGAGAGGCAGAGACACAGGCAGAGGGAGAAGCAGGCTCCATGCACCGGGAGCCCGATGTGGGATTCGATCCCGGGTCTCCAGGATCGCGCCCTGGGCCAAAGGCAGGCGCTAAACCGCTGCGCCACCCAGGGATCCCTCAATTCGATTCTTTTTTATTCGAATCTATTCGATTCTTTTTGATTCGATTTGATTCTATTCGATTTTTTTCGATTTGATTCGATTAGTTCCTTTTTGATTCAATTCAATTCATTTCTTCTGATTCGATTCAATTCGATTCTTTTGGATTCGATTCGATTCTCTTGGATTCGATTCTTTTGGATTCGAATCGAGTAGATTCTTTTCATTTCGATCGGATTCATCTCAATTCGATTCTTTTCGATTCGAATGTTTTCGAATCAATTCGATACTTTTTGATTCGATTCGATTCTTTTCGTGTCGATTTGATTCTTTTCGATTCGATTCTTTTCTATTTGAATCGATTCGATTCTTTTCATTTCGATTCGATTTGATTCAATTCGATTCTTTTCGATCAATTCAATTTGATTGTTTTCGATTTGATTCGATTCGATTCTTTTCTATTCTATTCAATTCGATTAGTTTCCATTCGATGAAGCAATTGGATTCTTTTCGATTCGATTCGATTCTTTTCGATTCGATTCGACTCGATTTCATGCTTTTTGATTCGATTCGACTAGAATTTAATCGACTGATTCAATTTGATTCTTTTCTTTTCGGTTGGATTCTTTTCTATTCGATTTTTTTCTATTCAATTCGATTCTTTCAATTCAATTCGATTCGATTCGATTCGATTCGATTCAATTCTTTTCGTTTCAAATCGATTCGTTTCAATTCGAGTCTTTTCAATTTGATGCTTTTCGATTCGGTTCGATTTGATATTTTTAATTTGATTCGAGTCTTTTCGATTCGATTCGATTCTTTTCAATTCGATTCTTTTCGATTCGAGTCTTTTTGATTCGATTCATTTCGATTCGATTCGATTCTTTTCACTCCGATTTGATGCTTTTCCATTTGATCTGATTTGTTTCATTTCGATTCTTTTCGATTCAATTCGATTCTTTTCGATTCCATTAAATTTGATTCGATTCTTTTCGATTCGATTAGATTCTTTTCGATTTGATTCCATTCAGTTCGATTCTTTTCGATTCGATTGGATTCTTTTCGATTTGATTCAATTCTTTCGATTCGATTTGATTTGATTCTTTTCGATTCGATTCAATACGATTCTTTTCATTTCGATTCTAATCGATTCTCTTCGATTCATTCGTTTCGATTCGTTTCGATTCTATTCGATTTTTTCGATTCTATTCTATTCGATTCATTTTGAATCATTTCGATTTGATTCTGTTCGAGTGGTTTCTATTAGATTCTTTTCGATTTGATTCAATTCGATTCGAGTCTTTTTGATTCGAGTCTTTTCGACTCGATTCAATTCAATACGATTCTTTTAGATTCGATTCGATTCGATTGTTTTCGTTTCGATTCGACTTTTTTTGATTCGATTCTTTTCGATTCGATTGTTTTCAATTCGATTGATTCGATTCTTTTCAATTCTATGCTATTCAAAGCGATTCTTTTGTATTTGATTCGATTCGATTGTTTCTTTTTGATTCGGTTCGATTCGTTTCTTTTCGATTCGATTCAATTCTTTTCGATTCGATTCTTTTCGATTCGATTTGATTCTTTTCGATTCTATTCTATTCTATTCTTTTCTATTCCATTCGAATCGATTCGTTTTGATTGAATTCGATTCTTTTCGATTCGATTCAATTAGATTCTTTTCGATTGGATTCAATTTGTTTCGATTCGAATCAATTTGATTCTTTTCGATTGGATTCCATTCGATTCTTTTCGATTTGATTCAATTCGATTCTTTCGATTCTATTCATTTCGATGATTTTCGTTGAGATTAGATTCTTTTCGATTTGATTTTTTTCGGTTCGAGTCGATTCATTTCGCTTATTTTGGTTAGGATCAATTCAATTCGATTCTTTTTGATTTGATTTGATTCTATTCGATTTCTTTCGATTCTATTCTATTCTTTTCGATTCGATTCCATTCAATCCGATTCTTTTCGATTCGATTCGATTGTTTTAGATTTGATTCCATTCTTTCGATTCTATTTGATATGATTCTTTTCGATTCGATTTGATACGATACTTTTTATTTTGATTCGAATCGATTCTCTTCGGTTCGATTCGTTTTGATTCTTTTCGATTCAATTCTATTCGAATTTTTTCGATTTGATTCGATTCGATTCTTTTAGATTCTACTTGATTTGTTTCTTTTCGATTCGTTTTGATTCGATTCTTTTTGATTCATGTCGATTCGATTCGATTCTTTTGTTTCGATTCGATTCTTTTCAATTCGAATCTTTTCGTTACATGGAATTCGATTCTTTTCGATTTGATTCTTTATGATTTTTTTCAACTCGATTCAATTCGATTCTTTTTTTTATGATAGTCACAGAGAGAGACAGAGAGGCAGAGACACAGGCAGAGGGAGAAGCAGGCTCCATGCACCGGGAGCCCGATGTGGGATTCGATCCCGTGATTCCAGGAACGTGCCCTGGGCCAAAGGCAGGCGCTAAACCGCTGCGCCACCCAGGGATCCCTCAATTCGATTCTTTTTTATTCGAATCTATTCGATTCTTTTTGATTCGATTTGATTCTATTCGATTTTTTTCGATTTGATTCGATTAGTTCCTTTTTGATTCAATTCAATTCATTTCTTTGATTCAATTCAATTCGATTCTTTTGGATTCGATTCGATTCTCTTGGATTCGATTCTTTTGGATTCGAATCGAGTAGATTCTTTTCATTGCGATCGGATTCATTTCAATTCGATTCTTTTCGATTCGAATGTTTTCGAATCAATTCGATACTTTTTGATTCGATTCGATTCTTTTCGTGTCGATTTGATTCTTTTCGATTCGATTCTTTTCTATTTGAATCGATTCGATTCTTTTCATTTCGATTCGATTTGATTCAATTCGATTCTTTTCGATCAATTCAATTTGATTGTTTTCGATTTGATTCGATTCGATTCTTTTCTATTCTATTCAATTCGATTATTTTCCATTCGATGATGCAATTGGATTCTTTTCGATTCGATTCGATTCTTTTCGATTCGATTCGACTCGATTTCATGCTTTTTGATTCGATTCGACTAGAATTTAATCGACTGATTCAATTTGATTCTTTTCTTTTCGGTTGGATTCTTTTCTATTCGATTTTTTTCTATTCAATTCGATTCTTTCAATTCAATTCGATTCGATTCGATTCGATTCAATTCTTTTCGTTTCAAATCGATTCGTTTCAATTCGAGTCTTTTCAATTTGATGCTTTTCGATTCGGTTCGATTTGATATTTTTAATTTGATTCGAGTCTTTTCGATTCGATTCGATTCTTTTCAATTCGATTCTTTTCGATTCGAGTCTTTTTGATTCGATTCATTTCGATTCGATTCGATTCTTTTCACTCCGATTTGATGCTTTTCCATTTGATCTGATTTGTTTCATTTCGATTCTTTTCGATTCAATTCGATTCTTTTCGATTCCATTAAATTTGATTCGATTCTTTTCGATTCGATTAGATTCTTTTCGATTTGATTCCATTCAGTTCGATTCTTTTCGATTCGATTGGATTCTTTTCGATTTGATTCAATTCTTTCGATTCGATTTGATTTGATTCTTTTCGATTCGATTCAATACGATTCTTTTCATTTCGATTCTAATCGATTCTCTTCGATTCATTCGTTTCGATTCGTTTCGATTCTATTCGATTTTTTCGATTCTATTCTATTCGATTCATTTTGAATCATTTCGATTTGATTCTGTTCGAGTGGTTTCTATTAGATTCTTTTCGATTTGATTCAATTCGATTCGAGTCTTTTTGATTCGAGTCTTTTCGACTCGATTCAATTCAATACGATTCTTTTAGATTCGATTCGATTCGATTGTTTTCGTTTCGATTCGACTTTTTTTGATTCGATTCTTTTCGATTCGATTGTTTTCAATTCGATTGATTCGATTCTTTTCAATTCTATGCTATTCAAAGCGATTCTTTTGTATTTGATTCGATTCGATTGTTTTCTTTTTGATTCGGTTCGATTCGTTTCTTTTCGATTCGATTCAATTCTTTTCGATTCGATTCTTTTCGATTCGATTTGATTCTTTTCGATTCTATTCTATTCTATTCTTTTCTATTCCATTCGAATCGATTCGTTTTGATTGAATTCGATTCTTTTCGATTCGATTCAATTAGATTCTTTTCGATTGGATTCAATTTGTTTCGATTCGAATCAATTTGATTCTTTTCGATTGGATTCCATTCGATTCTTTTCGATTTGATTCAATTCGATTCTTTTCGATTCTATTCATTTCGATGATTTTCGTTGAGATTAGATTCTTTTCGATTTGATTTTTTTCGGTTCGAGTCGATTCATTTCGCTTATTTTGGTTAGGATCAATTCAATTCGATTCTTTTTGATTTGATTTGATTCTATTCGATTTCTTTCGATTCTATTCTATTGTATTCTTTTCGATTCGATTCCATTCAATCCGATTCTTTTCGATTCGATTCGATTGTTTTAGATTTGATTCCATTCTTTCGATTCTATTTGATATGATTCTTTTCGATTCGATTTGATACGATACTTTTTATTTTGATTCGAATCGATTCTCTTCGGTTCGATTCGTTTTGATTCTTTTCGATTCAATTCTATTCGAATTTTTTCGATTTGATTCGATTCGATTCTTTTGGATTCTACTTGATTTGTTTCTTTTCGATTCGTTTTGATTCGATTCTTTTTGATTCATGTCGATTCGATTCGATTCTTTTGTTTCGATTCGATTCTTTTCAATTCGAATCTTTTCGTTACATGGAATTCGATTCTTTTCGATTTGATTCTTTATGATTTTCTTCAACTCGATTCAATTCGATTCTTTTTTTTATGATAGTCACAGAGAGAGACAGAGAGGCAGAGACACAGGCAGAGGGAGAAGCAGGCTCCATGCACCGGGAGCCCGATGTGGGATTCGATCCCGTGATTCCAGGAACGTGCCCTGGGCCAAAGGCAGGCGCTAAACCGCTGCGCCACCCAGGGATCCCTCAATTCGATTCTTTTTATTCGAATCTATTCGATTCTTTTTGATTCGATTAGATTCTATTCGAGTTTTTTCGATTTGATTCGATTAGTTCTTTTTGATTCAATTCAATTCATTTCTTTTGATTCAAATCAATTCGATTCTTTTGGATTCGATTCGATTCTTTTGGATTCGATTCTTTTGGATTCGAATCGAGTGGATTCTTTTCATTGCGATCGGATTCATTTCAATTCGATTCTTTTCGATTCGAATGTTTTCGAATCAATTCGATACTTTTTGATTCGATTCGATTCTTTTCGTGTCGATTTGATTCTTTTCGATTCGATTCTTTTCTATTTGAATCGATTCGATTCTTTTCATTTCGATTCGATTTGATTCAATTCGATTCTTTTCGATCAATTCAATTTGATTGTTTTCGATTTGATTCGATTCGATTCTTTTCTATTCTATTCAATTCGATTATTTTCCATTCGATGATGCAATTGGATTCTTTTCGATTCGATTCGATTCTTTTCGATTCGATTCGACTCGATTTCATGCTTTTTGATTCGATTCGACTAGAATTTAATCGACTGATTCAATTTGATTCTTTTCTTTTCGGTTGGATTCTTTTCTATTCGATTTTTTTCTATTCAATTCGATTCTTTCAATTCAATTCGATTCGATTCGATTCGATTCGATTCAATTCTTTTCGTTTCAAATCGATTCGTTTCAATTCGAGTCTTTTCAATTTGATGCTTTTCGATTCGGTTCGATTTGATATTTTTAATTTGATTCGAGTCTTTTCGATTCGATTCGATTCTTTTCAATTCGATTCTTTTCGATTCGAGTCTTTTTGATTCGATTCATTTCGATTCGATTCGATTCTTTTCACTCCGATTTGATGCTTTATCATTTGATCTGATTTGTTTCATTTCGATTCTTTTCGATTCAATTCGATTCTTTTCGATTCCATTAAATTTGATTCGATTCTTTTCGATTCGATTAGATTCTTTTCGATTTGATTCCATTCAGTTCGATTCTTTTCGATTCGATTGGATTCTTTTCGATTTGATTCAATTCTTTCGATTCGATTTGATTTGATTCTTTTCGGTTCGATTCAATACGATTCTTTTCATTTCGATTCTAATCGATTCTCTTCGATTCGTTTCGATTCGTTTCGATTCTATTCGATTTTTTTCGATTCTATTCTATTCGATTCATTTTGAATCATTTCGATTTGATTCTGTTCGAGTGGTTTCTATTAGATTCTTTTCGATTTGATTCAATTCGATTCGAGTCTTTTTGATTCGAGTCTTTTCGACTCGATTCAATTCAATACGATTCTTTTAGATTCGATTCGATTCGATTGTTTTCGTTTCGATTCGACTTTTTTTGATTCGATTCTTTTCGATTCGATTGTTTTCAATTCGATTGATTCGATTCTTTTCAATTCTATGCTATTCAAAGCGATTCTTTTGTATTTGATTCGATTCGATTGATTTCTTTTTGATTCGGTTCGATTCGTTTCTTTTCGATTCGATTCAATTCTTTTCGATTCGATTCTTTTCGATTCGATTTGATTCTTTTCGATTCTATTCTATTCTATTCTTTTCTATTCCATTCGAATCGATTCGTTTTGATTGAATTCGATTCTTTTCGATTCGATTCAATTAGATTCTTTTCGATTGGATTCAATTTGTTTCGATTCGAATCAATTTGATTCTTTTCGATTGGATTCCATTCGATTCTTTTCGATTTGATTCAATTCGATTCTTTTCGATTCTATTCATTTCGATGATTTTCGTTGAGATTAGATTCTTTTCGATTTGATTTTTTTTGCTTCGAGTCAATTCATTTCGCTTATTTTGGTTAGGATCAATTCAATTCGATTCTTTTTGATTTGATTTGATTCTATTCGATTTCTTTCGATTCTATTCTATTCTTTTCGATTCGATTCCATTCAATCCGATTCTTTTCGATTCGATTCGATTGTTTTAGATTTGATTCCATTCTTTCGATTCTATTTGATATGATTCTTTTCGATTCGATTTGATACGATACTTTTTATTTTGATTCGAATCGATTCTCTTCGGTTCGATACGTTTTGATTCTTTTCGATTCAATTCTATTCGAATTTTTTCGATTTGATTCGATTCGATTCTTTTGGATTCTACTTGATTTGTTTCTTTTCGATTCGTTTTGATTCGATTCTTTTTGATTCATGTCGATTCGATTCGATTCTTTTGTTTCGATTCGATTCTTTTCAATTCGAATCTTTTCGTTACATGGAATTCGATTCTTTTCGATTTGATTCTTTATGATTTTCTTCAACTCGATTCAATTCGATTCTTTTTTTTATGATAGTCACAGAGAGAGACAGAGAGGCAGAGACACAGGCAGAGGGAGAAGCAGGCTCCATGCACCGGGAGCCCGATGTGGGATTCGATCCCGTGATTCCAGGAACGTGCCCTGGGCCAAAGGCAGGCGCTAAACCGCTGCGCCACCCAGGGATCCCTCAATTCGATTCTTTTTTATTCGAATCTATTCGATTCTTTTTGATTCGATTAGATTCTATTCGAGTTTTTTCGATTTGATTCGATTAGTTCTTTTTGATTCAATTCAATTCATTTCTTTTGATTCAAATCAATTCGATTCTTTTGGATTCGATTCGATTCTTTTGGATTCGATTCTTTTGGATTCGAATCGAGTGGATTCTTTTCATTGCGATCGGATTCATTTCAATTCGATTCTTTTCGATTCGAATGTTTTCGAATCAATTCGATACTTTTTGATTCGATTCGATTCTTTTCGTGTCGATTTGATTCTTTTCGATTCGATTCTTTTCTATTTGAATCGATTCGATTCTTTTCATTTCGATTCGATTTGATTCAATTCGATTCTTTTCGATCAATTCAATTTGATTGTTTTCGATTTGATTCGATTCGATTCTTTTCTATTCTATTCAATTCGATTATTTTCCATTCGATGATGCAATTGGATTCTTTTCGATTCGATTCGATTCTTTTCGATTCGATTCGACTCGATTTCATGCTTTTTGATTCGATTCGACTAGAATTTAATCGACTGATTCAATTTGATTCTTTTCTTTTCGGTTGGATTCTTTTCTATTCGATTTTTTTCTATTCAATTCGATTCTTTCAATTCAATTCGATTCGATTCGATTCGATTCAATTCTTTTCGTTTCAAATCGATTCGTTTCAATTCGAGTCTTTTCAATTTGATGCTTTTCGATTCGGTTCGATTTGATATTTTTAATTTGATTCGAGTCTTTTCGATTCGATTCGATTCTTTTCAATTCGATTCTTTTCGATTCGAGTCTTTTTGATTCGATTCATTTCGATTCGATTCGATTCTTTTCACTCCGATTTGATGCTTTTCCATTTGATCTGATTTGTTTCATTTCGATTCTTTTCGATTCAATTCGATTCTTTTCGATTCCATTAAATTTGATTCGATTCTTTTCGATTCGATTAGATTCTTTTCGATTTGATTCCATTCAGTTCGATTCTTTTCGATTCGATTGGATTCTTTTCGATTTGATTCAATTCTTTCGATTCGATTTGATTTGATTCTTTTCGGTTCGATTCAATACGATTCTTTTCATTTCGATTCTAATCGATTCTCTTCGATTCGTATCGATTCGTTTCGATTCGATTCGATTTTTTTCGATTCTATTCTATTCGATTCATTTTGAATCATTTCGATTTGATTCTGTTCGAGTGGTTTCTATTAGATTCTTTTCGATTTGATTCAATTCGATTCGAGTCTTTTTGATTCGAGTCTTTTCGACTCGATGCAATTCAATACGATTCTTTTAGATTCGATTCGATTCGATTGTTTTCGTTTCGATTCGACTTTTTTTGATTCGATTCTTTTCGATTCGATTGTTTTCAATTCGATTGATTCGATTCTTTTCAATTCTATGCTATTCAAAGCGATTCTTTTGTATTTGATTCGATTCGATTGATTTCTTTTTGATTCGGTTCGATTCGTTTCTTTTCGATTCGATTCAATTCTTTTCGATTCGATTCTTTTCGATTCGATTTGATTCTTTTCGATTCTATTCTATTCTATTCTTTTCTATTCCATTCGAATCGATTCGTTTTGATTGAATTCGATTCTTTTCGATTCGATTCAATTAGATTCTTTTCGATTGGATTCAATTTGTTTCGATTCGAATCAATTTGATTCTTTTCGATTGGATTCCATTCGATTCTTTTCGATTTGATTCAATTCGATTCTTTTCGATTCTATTCATTTCGATGATTTTCGTTGAGATTAGATTCTTTTCGATTTGATTTTTTTGCTTCGAGTCAATTCATTTCGCTTATTTTGGTTAGGATCAATTCAATTCGATTCTTTTTGATTTGATTTGATTCTATTCGATTTCTTTCGATTCTATTCTATTCTTTTCGATTCGATTCCATTCAATCCGATTCTTTTCGATTCGATTCGATTGTTTTAGATTTGATTCCATTCTTTCGATTCTATTTGATATGATTCTTTTCGATTCGATTTGATACGATACTTTTTATTTTGATTCGAATCGATTCTCTTCGGTTCGATACGTTTTGATTCTTTTCGATTCAATTCTATTCGAATTTTTTCGATTTGATTCGATTCGATTCTTTTGGATTCTACTTGATTTGTTTCTTTTCGATTCGTTTTGATTCGATTCTTTTTGATTCATGTCGATTCGATTCGATTCTTTTGTTTCGATTCGATTCTTTTCAATTCGAATCTTTTCGTTACATGGAATTCGATTCTTTTCGATTTGATTCTTTATGATTTTCTTCAACTCGATTCAATTCGATTCTTTTTTTTATGATAGTCACAGAGAGAGACAGAGAGGCAGAGACACAGGCAGAGGGAGAAGCAGGCTCCATGCACCGGGAGCCCGATGTGGGATTCGATCCCGTGATTCCAGGAACGTGCCCTGGGCCAAAGGCAGGCGCTAAACCGCTGCGCCACCCAGGGATCCCTCAATTCGATTCTTTTTTATTCGAATCTATTCAGATTCTTTTTGATTCGATTAGATTCTATTCGAGTTTTTTCGATTTGATTCGATTAGTTCTTTTTGATTCAATTCAATTCATTTCTTTTGATTCAAATCAATTCGATTCTTTTGGATTCGATTCGATTCTTTTGGATTCGATTCTTTTGGATTCGAATCGAGTGGATTCTTTTCATTGCGATCGGATTCATTTCAATTCGATTCTTTTCGATTCGAATGTTTTCGAATCAATTCGATACTTTTTGATTCGGTTCGATTCTTTTCGTGTCGATTTGATTCTTTTCGAATCGATTCTTTTCTATTTGAATCGATTCGATTCTTTTCATTTCGATTCGATTTGATTCAATTCGATTCTTTTCGATCAATTCAATTTGATTGTTTTCGATTTGATTCGATTCGATTCTTTTCTATTCTATTCAATTCGATTATTTTCCATTCGATGATGCAATTGGATTCTTTTCGATTCGATTCGATTCTTTTCGATTCGATTCGACTCGATTTCATGCTTTTTGATTCGATTCGACTAGAATTTAATCGACTGATTCAATTTGATTCTTTTCTTTTCGGTTGGATTCTTTTCTATTCGATTTTTTTCTATTCAATTCGATTCTTTCAATTCAATTCGATTCGATTCGATTCGATTCAATTCTTTTCGTTTCAAATCGATTCGTTTCAATTCGAGTCTTTTCAATTTGATGCTTTTCGATTCGGTTCGATTTGATATTTTTAATTTGATTCGAGTCTTTTCGATTCGATTCGATTCTTTTCAATTCGATTCTTTTCGATTCGAGTCTTTTTGATTCGATTCATTTCGATTCGATTCGATTCTTTTCACTCCGATTTGATGCTTTATCAGTTGATCTGATTTGTTTCATTTCGATTCTTTTCGATTCAATTCGATTCTTTTCGATTCCATTAAATTTGATTCGATTCTTTTCGATTCGATTAGATTCTTTTCGATTTGATTCCATTCAGTTCGATTCTTTTCGATTCGATTGGATTCTTTTCGATTTGATTCAATTCTTTCGATTCGATTTGATTTGATTCTTTTCGGTTCGATTCAATACGATTCTTTTCATTTCGATTCTAATCGATTCTCTTCGATTCGTTTCGATTCGTTTCGATTCGATTCGATTTTTTTCGATTCTATTCTATTCGATTCATTTTGAATCATTTCGATTTGATTCTGTTCGAGTGGTTTCTATTAGATTCTTTTCGATTTGATTCAATTTGATTCGAGTCTTTTTGATTCGAGTCTTTTCGACTCGATGCAATTCAATACGATTCTTTTAGATTCGATTCGATTCGATTGTTTTCGTTTCGATTCGACTTTTTTTGATTCGATTCTTTTCGATTCGATTGTTTTCAATTCGATTGATTCGATTCTTTTCAATTCTATGCTATTCAAAGCGATTCTTTTGTATTTGATTCGATTCGATTGTTTTCTTTTTGATTCGGTTCGATTCGTTTCTTTTCGATTCGATTCAATTCTTTTCGATTCGATTCTTTTCGATTCGATTTGATTCTTTTCGATTCGATTCTATTCTTTTCTATTCCATTCGAATCGATTCGTTTTGATTGAATTCGATTCTTTTCGATTCGATTCAATTAGATTCTTTTCGATTGGATTCAATTTGCTTCGATTCGAATCAATTTGATTCTTTTCGATTGGATTCCATTCGATTCTTTTCGATTTGATTCAATTCGATTCTATTCATTTCGATGATTTTCGTTGAGATTAGATTCTTTTCGATTTGATTTTTTTCGGTTCGAGTCGATTCATTTCGCTTATTTTGGTTAGGATCAATTCAATTCGATTCTTTTTGATTTGATTTGATTCTATTCGATTTCTTTCGATTCTATTCTATTCTTTTCGATTGTATTCCATTCAATCCGATTCTTTTCAATTCGATTCGATTGTTTTAGATTTGATTCCATTCTTTCGATTCTATTTGATATGATTCTTTTTGATTCGATTTGATACGATACTTTTTATTTTGATTCGAATCGATTCTCTTCGGTTCGATTCGTTTTGATTCTTTTCGATTCAATTCTATTCGAATTTTTTCGATTTGATTCGATTCGATTCTTTTAGATTCTACTTGATTTGTTTCTTTTCGATTCGTTTTGATTCGATTCTTTTTGATTCATGTCGATTCGATTCGATTCTTTTGTTTCGATTCGATTCTTTTCAATTCGAATCTTTTCGTTACATGGAATTCGATTCTTTTCGATTTGATTCTTTATGATTTTTTTCAACGCGATTCAATTCGATTCTTTTTTTATGATAGTCACAGAGAGAGACAGAGAGGCATAGACACAGGAAGAAGGAGAAGCAGGCTCCATGCACCAGGAGCCCGATGTGGGATTCGATCCCGGGTCTCCAGGATCGCGCCCTGGGCCAAAGGCAGGCGCTAAACCGCTGCGCCACCCAGGGATCCCTCAATTCGATTCTTTTTTATTCGAAGCTATTCGATTCTTTTTGATTCGATTTGATTCTATTCGAGTTTTTTTCGATTTGATTCGATTAGTTCCTTTTTGATTCAATTCAATTCATTTCTTTTGATTCAATTCAATTCGATTCTTTTGGATTCGATTCGATTCTTTTGGATTCGATTCTTTTGGATTCGAATCGAATAGATTCTTTTCATTTCGATCGGATTCATTTCAATTCGATTCTTTTCGATTCGAATGTTTTCGAATCAATTCGATACTTTTTGATTCGATTCGATTCTTTTCGTGTCGATTTGATTCTTTTCGATTCGATTCTTTTCTATTTGAATCGATTCGATTCTTTTCATTTCGATTCGATTCGATTCAATTCGATTCTTTTCGATCAATTCAATTTGATTGTTTTCGATTTGATTCGATTCGATTCTTTTCGATTCTATTCAATTGGATTAGTTTCCATTCGATGATGCAAATGGATTCTTTTTGATTCGAGTCGATACGATTCGATTCTTTTTGATTAGATACAATTCGATTCTTTTCGATTCGATTCGATTCTTTTCGATTCTATTCGACTCTATTTCATGCTTTTTGATTCAATTCGACTAGAATTTAATCGACTGATTCAATTTGATTCTTTTCTTTTCGGTTCGATGCTTTTCTATTCGATTTTTTTCTATTCAATTCGATTCTTTCAATTCGATTCGATTCGAATCGATTCTTTTCATTTCTAATCGATTCGTTTCAATTCGAGCCTTTTCAATCCGAGTCTTTTCGATTCGATTCGATTTGATATTTTTAATTTGATTCGAGTCTTTTCGATTCGATTCGATTCTTCTCAATTCGATTTTTTTCGATTCGAGTCTTTTTGATTCGAATCTTTTCGATCGATTCGATTCTTTTCAATTCGATTTGATGCTTTTCCATTTGATCTGATTTGTTTCATTTCGATTCTTTTCGATTCAATTCGATTCTTTTCGATTCCATTATATCTGATTCGATTCTTTTCGATTCGATTCGATTCTTTTCGATTTGATTCCATTCAGTTCGATTCTTTTCGATTCGATTGGATTCTTTTCGATTTGATTCAATTCTTTCGATTCGATTCGATTTGATTCTTTTCGATTCGATTCAATACGATTCTTTTCATTTCGATTCTAATCGATTCTCTTCGATTCATTTCGTTTCGATTCGTTTCGATTCGTTTCGATTTTTTTCGATTCTATTCTATTCGATTCATTTTGAATCATTTCGATTTGATTCTGTTCGAGTGGTTTCTATTAGATTCTTTTCGATTTGATTCAATTCGATTCGAGTCTTTTTGATTCAAGTCTTTTCGACTCGATTCAATTCAATACGATTCTTTTAGATTCGATTCGATTTGATTGTTTTCGTTTCGATTCGACTTTTTTTGATTCGATTCTTTTCGATTCGATTGTTTTCAATTCGATTGATTCTAGAGTGGTACCAGATTCACCTTGTCTAGGTGACATCCAGATGGGGACCAGAGTCACCATGTCAGGCTGAGGCCCAGAGGGGATTAAGAGTCATCATGTCCAGGTGAGGCTCATGTGTGGAACCGAGTATCCAGATCATAATGGTCCTCAGGTGAGGACCAGAGTCACCAGATCTGGGTGAGGCCCAGTTAGGATCAAAGTCACAAGTTCCAGGTGAGGCCAAGAAGGAGTCCACAGCAATCAGGTCCAGGTGGGCAACAAATTCACCAGGACTGGTTGAGGCCCAGTTGGGGACCAGATTCAGCAAGTCCAGGTGACTTCCAGGTGGTGACCAGACTTACCAGTTCCGGGTGAGGACCAGGTAAGGCCAAGATTCAACAGGTCCACGTGAGGCCCACGTGGGGACCTGTGTCACCAGGTATGTGTGAGGCCCAGGTGGCAACCCCACTCCCCAGGTCCAGGTGAGGCCAACCTGCAGGCCATGCTGTGGAACCATGTCCCGATGATGCCCAGGTAAGGACCAGAGTCACCAGGTGAAAATGAGGCCCAGATGGAGCAAATTCACTAGGTCCAGGTGAGGCCCAGTTGAGGACCATAGTTACCAGATATTGTTGAGGCGTAGAAGGATACCAGAATCACCTGGTCCAGGTGACATCGAGATGGGGACCAGAGTCACCAGGTCAGGGTGAGGCCCAGACAGGTTCAAGAGTAATCATGTTCAGGTGAGGCTCAGGTGTGGAACAGAGTCACCAGGTACCAAGGATGCCCAGGTGATGACCAGAGTCACCAGGTCTGGGTGTCGCCCAGATAGGATCAGAGTCACCAGTTCCAGGTGAGGCCAAGAAAGAGTCCACAGCAATCAGGTCCAGGTGGGGAACAAAGTCAACAGGACTGGGTGAGGCCCAGTTGGGGAACAGATTCACCAGGTCCAGGTGAGGCCCAGGTGGTGACCAGAGTCCCCGGGTCTGGGGGAGTACCAGGTAAGGAGAAGATTCACCAGGTCCAAGAGACCCCTGTGGGGACTGGAGTCACCAGGTATGGGTGAGGCCCAGGTGGCAACCCCACTCACCAGGTCCAGGTGAGGCCAAGCTGCAGGCCAGAGTCACCAGATACAGGTGAGACCTTACTGGGGACCGGAGTCACAAGGTAAAAGTGAGTCTACAAGAACACCACCGTCACCAGGTCCAGGTGTGATTCATGTGGGAACGAGAGTCACCAGGTCCAGGTGAGACCCAGGTGGGGACCACAGTCACCAGGACCAGATTGAGGCCTAGGTGGGGAGCCAGAGTCATCAGGAGCAGTTGAGGCCAAAGTGTGGAGCAAAGTTATCATGTCCAGCTGAGGCGCAGGTGGGGAACAGAGTAACCATGTCCCATTGATGCCAGGTGGGAAAAGAGTCACAAGGTCCAGACGAGGCCTAAGTGAGGAGTAGATTCACCAGTCCTGTTGAGGCCCAGTTGAGGACCAATGTCCCCAGCTCTTTGTGAGTTCCAGAGGGGGAACAGAGTCACCCGGTTCTGGTGATATCCAGGTGGGGACCAGAGTCGCCACATCAGGGTGAGGCCCAGAGGGGGAGGAGAATCACTATGTCCAGGTGAGGCCGCGATGTGGAACTGAGAAACCAGGTCTCATGATGCCCATATGAGGACCTGAGTCACCAGGTCCAGGTGAGGTCCCTGTGGGAACGAGTCACCTCGTCCGGGGAGGGCCAGGTGGGACCACAGTCACCAGGTCCAGGTGACGCCCAGTTATATAAGAGAGTATCCAGCTCAGAAAGATGCCCAGGTAATGACCAGAGTCAACAGGTCCAGTAGAGGTTCAAATATGGATCAGAGTCATTGTTTTTCAGGTGAGGCCAGATGGAGACCACAGGAACCAGGTCCAGGATACCCCCATATGGGAACCAGAGCCACCAGATCCAGGTGAGGTCCAGGTAGGACCACAGTCACAAGGTCCTGGTGAGGCGCAGGCGGCAACAGGATTCACCAAGTCCAGGTGAGGACCAGGTGGCGAATAGTCACCACATCCAGGTGCGGACCAGCTAAGGACCAGATTCACCAGGCCCAAGTGAAGCCCAAGGGGTGACCAGAGTCACCAGGTAAGGGTTAGGCCCAGAGGGGAACCAGAGTAACCAGTTTAGTTTGAGGCCCAGAATGGGACCAGAGTTCCCTGGTCAAATTGAGGCCCAGGTGTGGAATAGAGTATCCAGGTCCCAATGATGCCTGGGTGAGGACCAGAGTCACTAGGGCCATGCAGGCCCAGATGGGGAACAGAATCACTAGGTCCTGGTGAGGCATAGAATAAGACCACAGTCAGCAGTATCAGGTGAGCCACTTGTGGGAACCAGAGCCACTCTATCCAACTGAGTCCCAGGTCCATGTGAGGCCCACGTGAGGACCAGATTCATTAGGTCGAATTGAGGCATATCTGGGGACAAGAGTCACCAGGTCTGGGTGCGGGCTAGGTGGGGCAAGATTCAGCAGTTCTGAGTTAGGTCAAAGTGGGGACGAGAGACACCAAGTCGAGGTGAGGCCAAACTGAGGACCAGAGTCACCAGATCCACATGAGGTCCATGTTGGAAAGGAGTCACCAGGTCCAGGAGAGGTCCTGGGGTGGACCAGAGTCACCAGATCCAGGTGAAGTCCAGGTGGGGACCAGAGCCACCAGATCCAGGTGATTCCAGGTGGGGATCAGAGTCACAAGATTCAGGTGAAGCCCAGGTGGGGACCAGAGTCACTAGGTCCAGATGAGGCCTAGGTGAGGACCAGAGTTACCAGGTACACGTGAGGCCCCGGTGGGGATCAGAGGCAACAGGTCCATGTGAGGCCGGCTTGGGGACCATGGTCAACATGTCTACATGAGGCCCAGGTGTGGAACACAGTAAGCAGGTCCAGGTGAGTCCCCTGTGGTGACAGGAGTGACCACGTCCAGGTGAGGCCCAGGTGGGGACCAGGATCATCAGGTTCCGGGGAGACCCTTGAAAGAACCAGAATCAACAGTTCGAGGTCAGGCGCAGGTGGCAACCAGGGTCAGCAGGTCCAAGTAAGGCCAAAGTGGGGTTCACAGTCACTAGGGCACGGTGAGACACAGAGGGGGACCAGAGTCACTTGGACCAGGTGAGGTCCAGTTGTGGAACACAGTCACCTGGTTCAGGTGAGGCCCAGGTATATAAGGGAGTATAGAGGTCCCAATGATGCCCAGGTAAGGACCAGAGTCAACAGATCCAAGATACCCACGTGCGGACCTGAGTCACCAGGTATGGGTTAGGCCCAGGTGGCAACCGCACTAACCAGGTCCAGGTGAGGCCAACCTGCAAGCCAGAGTCACCAGATCCAGGTGAGGTCCTAGTGGGGACCGGAGTCACCAGGTAAATGTGAGTCTACAAGAACACCACATTCACCAGGTCCAGGTTTGGTTCATGTGGGAACGAGAGTCACCATGTCCAGGTGAGACCCAGGTGGGGACCACAGTCACCAGGTCCAGATTGAGGCCTAGGTGGTGGGACGAGAGTCATCAAGACCAGTTGAGGCCAAAGAGTGGAGCAAAGTTATCATGTCCAGGTGAGGCCCAGGTGGGGAACAGTGTAACCATGCCCCATTGATGCCAGGTGGGAAAAGAGTCACAGGTCCAGACGAGGCCTGAGTGAGGAGTAGATTAACCAGGTCTTGTTGAGGCCCAGTTGAAGACCAGTGTTAATAGGTCCGGCTGGGTCACTGTTAGTGAAGAGTGTAACCATATACTGATGCTACCCAGGTGGGTACCAGAGACAACAGGTACTGCTGAGGCCTAGGTGGGTCCAGTGGCATTGGGTCCAGGTGAGGTCCCAATGTGAACCACAGTCACCAGGTCAGGTGAGGCTATGCTTATTATCAGAGTCACTAGTTACAGGTGAGGCCCAGGTGGAGCCAGAGTCACCTGGTACAGAAGAGGCCAAAGTCAGGACCAGAGTTACCAGGAACAGGACAGTCCCAGTGGAGAATAGAGTAACCATGTCCCGATGATACCCAGGTAGAACCAGAGCCACAAGGTACAGATGAGGCGCAGGTGGGGAGCATATTCACGAGGTCCCGGTGAGGGCCAGTTGAGGACCAGAGTCACCAGGTCTAGTTGAGGCCTAGAGGGGTACCAGATTCACCTGGTCTAGGTGACATCCAGATGGGGACCAGAGTCACCATGTCAGGCTGAGGCCCAGAGGGGATCCAGAGTCATCAGGTCCAGGTGAGGCTCAGGTGTGGAAGAGAGTTTCCAGGTCATAATGGTCCACAGGTGAGGACCAGAGTCAGCAGATCTGGGTGAGGCCCAGTTAGGATCAGAGTCATCAGTTCCAATGAGGCCAAGAAGGAGTGCAGAGCAATCAGGTCCAATTGGGGAACAAAGACACCAGGACTGGGTGAGGCCCTGATGGGGACCAGATTCACCATGTCCAGGTGATTCCCAGGTGGTGACCAGAGTTACCAGTTCCGAGTGAGGACCAGGTAAGGACCAGATTCACCAGGTCCAAGTGAGGCCCACGTGGGGACCTGTGTCACCAGGTATGTGTGAGGCCCAGGTGTCAACCCCACTCACCAGGTCCAGGTGAGGCCAACCTGCATGCCATGCAGAGGAACAGTGTCCAGATGATGCTCAGGTCGGGAACAGAGTTACCAGGTCCAGGTAAGGCCAACCTGCAGGCCATGCAGTGGAACCATGTCCCGATGATGCCCAGGTAGGGACTAGAGTCACCAGGTCAGGGAGAAGCCCAGAGAGGTTCCAGAGTCATCATGTCCAGGTGAGGCTCAGGTGAGGAACAGAGTCACCAGGTACCAATGATGCCCAGGTGAGGACCAGAGTCACCAGATCTGGGTGACGCGCAGATAGGTTCAGAGTCACCAGTTCCAGGTGAGGCCAAGAAAGAGTCCACAGCAATCAGGTCCAGGTGGGGAACAAAGTCACCTGGACTGGGTGAGGCCCAGATGGGGACCAGATTCACCAGGTCCATGTGAGGCCCAGTTGAGGACCAGTGTCCCCAGCTCCGGGTGGGTCCCAGAGGGGGACCAGAGTCACCCGGTTCCGGTGATATCCAGGTGGGGACCAGAGTCACCACGTCAGGTGAGGCCCAGAGGGGGACGAGAATCACTAGCTCCAGGTGAGGCCCCGATGTGGAACTGAAACCAGGTCCCATGATGCCCATATGGGGACCTGTGTCAGCAGGTCCAGGTGAGGTCCCTGTGGGAACCAGTCACCTCGTCCAGGTGAAGCCCAGGTGGGACCACAGTCACCTTGTCCAGGTGAGGTCCAGTTGTGAAACACAGTCACCGGGTCCCAATTTTGCCTAGTTGTGGACCATGGTCAACAGGGCCAGGTGAGCCCCAGATGGGGACCGGAGTCCCCAAATCCAGGTGAAGCCCAGGTGGGGAACACAGTCACCAGATCCAGGGTAGTCTCAGGTGCAGACCAGAATCACCAGGTCCAGGTTAGGTGCAGGTGGCAACCACACTCACCAGGTCCCGGTGAGGCCCTGGTGGGGACCAGATTCACGAGGTACATGAGAATCTAGAAACACTGCAGCCACCAGGTCCACATGATGTCCATGTGGGAACGGGAATCACCAGTTACAGGTGAGGACCAGGCGGGGATCCGACTCAACATGTCCAGGTGAGACCCAAGTGGGAACCAGTGTCACCATGTCCAGGTGTGGCCCAGGTGAAGACCAGAGTTAATAGGTCCGGCTGGGTCACTGTTAGTGAACAGTGTAACCATATCCTGATGCTACCCAGGTGGGTACCACAGACACCAGTTCCTGGTGAGGCCCAGGTGGGACCAGAGACATGAGGTCCAGGTGAGGTCCCGATGGGAACCACAGTCACCAGGTCAGGTGAGGCCATGCTTAGGATCAGAGTCATCAGTTACAGATGACGCCCAGGTGGAGCCAGAGTCACCTGGTACAGAAGAGGCCAAAGTCAGGACCAGAGTTACCATGATCAGGTCAGTCCCAGTGGGGAATAGAGTAACCATGTCCCGATGATACGCAGGTAGAACCAGAGTCACCAGGTCCAGATGAGGAGCAGGTGGGGAGCATATCCTCTAGGTCTCGGTGAGGCGCACTTGAGGACCAGAATCCCCAGGTCTAGTTGAGGCCTAGAGGGGTACCAGATTCACCTGGTCTAGGTGACATCCAGATGGGGAGCAGAGTCACCATGTCAAGGTGAGGCCCAGAGGGGATCCAGAGTCCTCATGTCCAGGTGAGGCTCAGGTGTGGAACAGAGATCCAGGTCATAATGATCCACAGGTGAGGACCAGAGTCACCAGATCTGGGTGAGGCCCAGTCAGGATCAGGGTCACCAGTTCCAGGTGAGGCCAAGAAGGAGTCCACAGCAATCAGGTCCAGGTGGGGAACAAAGTCACGAGGACTGGGTGAGGCCCATATTGGGACCAGATTCACCAGGTCCAGGTGATTCCCAGGTGGTGACCAGAGTTACCAGTTCCGGGTGAGGACCAGGTAAGGACCAGATTCACCAGGTCCAAGTGAGGCCCACGTGGGTACCTGTGTCACCAAGCATGGGTGAGTCCCAGGTGGCAACCCCACTCCCCAGGTCCAAGTGTGGCCTAACTGCAGGCCATGCAGAGGAACCATGTCCCGATGATGCCCAGGTAGGGACTAGAGTTACCAGGTCCAGGTGAGGCCAACCTGCAGGCCATGCAGTGGAACCATGTCCCGATGTTGCCCAGGTAGGGACCAGAGTCACCAGGTCCAAATGAGGCCCAGATGGAGCATATTCACAGTGTCCAGTGAGGCCCAGCTGAGGACCACTGTCACCAGATCTGGTTGAGGCTTAGAGGGGTACCAGAATCACCTCGTCCAGGTGACATCCAGATGGGGACCAGAGGCATCAGGTCAGGGAGAGGCCCAGAGTGGTTCCAGAGTCATCATGTTAGGTTAGGCTCAGGTGTGGAACAGAGTCACCAGGTACCAATGATGCCCAGGTGAGGCCCAGAGTCACCAGATCTGGGTGACGCACAGATAGGATCAGAGTCACCAGTTCTAGGTGAGGCCAAGAAAGAGTCCACAGCAATCAGGTCCAGGTGGGGAACAAAGTCACCAGGACTGGGTGAGGCCCAGATGCGGACCAGATTCACCAGGTCCAGGTGAGGCCCAGGTGGTGACCAGAGTCCCCGGGTCTGGGACAGGACCAGGTAAGGACCAGATTCACCAGGTCCAAGAGGCCCACGAGGGGAATTGAGTCACCACCTATGTGTGAGGCCCAGGTGGCAACCCCACTCACCAGGTCAAGTTGAGGCCAACAGGCAGGCCAGAGTCACCAGATCCAGGTGAGGCTCTAGTGGGGACCGGAGTCACCAGGTAAATGTGAGTCTACCAGAACACCACAGTCACCAGGTCCAGGTGTGGTTCATGTCGGAACGAGAATCACCAGGTCCAGGTGAGACCCATGTGGGCACCACAGTCACCAGGTCCAGACTGAGGCCTAGGTGGGGGGAACAGAGTCATCAGGACCAGTTGAGGCCAAGGTTTGGAGCAAAGTTATCATGTGGAGGTGAGGCCCAGGTGGGGAACAGAGTAACCATGTCCCATTGATGCCAGGTGGGAAAAGAGTCACAAGGTCCAGACGAGGCCTAAGGGAGGAGTAGATTCACCAGGTCCTATTGAGGCCCAGTTGAGGAATAGTGTCCCCAGCTCCGGGTGAGTCCCAGTGAGGGACCAGAGTCACCCGGTTCTGGTGATATCCACGTGGGGACCAGGGTCACCACGTCAGGGTGAGGCCCAGAGGGGGACGAGAATCACTAGGTCCAGGGGAGGCCCCGATGTGGAACTGAGAAACCAGGTCCCATGATGCCCATATGAGGACCTGAGTCACCAGGTCCAGGTGAGGTCCCTGTGGGAACCAGTCACCTCGTCCAGGTGTGGCCCAGGTGGGACCACAGTCACCAAGTCCAAGTGAGGCCCAGGTATATAATAGACTACCCAGGTCCCAATGATGCCCAGGTAACGACCAGAGTTAACAGTCCAGGAGAGGCCCAGATATGGATCAGAGTCATTGTGTTCCAGGTGAGGCCAGATGGAGACCACAGAAACACAGACCAGGAGAGCCCCATATGGGAACCAGAGCCACCAGATCCAGGTGAGGTCCAGGTGGGACCACAGTCACAAGGTCCAGGTGAGGCGCAGGTGGCAACAGGATTCACCAAGTCCAAGTGAGGCCCAGCTGTCGACCAGTCACCAGATCCAAGTGAGGACAAGCTAAGGACCAGATTCACCAGGCCCAAATGAAGCCCATGGGGTGACCAGAGTCACCAGGTAAGGGTGAGTCCCAGAGGGGGAACCAGAGTAACCAGTTTAGTTTGAGGCCCAGAATGGGTCCAGAGGTCCCTAGTCAGAGTGAGTCCCAGGTGTGGAATAGTGTATCCAGGTCCCAATGATGCCTGGGTGAGGACCAGAGTCACTAGGGCCATGCAGGCCCAGATGGGGACAAATCACTAGGTCCTGGTGAGGCATAGAATAAGACCACAGTCAGCAGTATCATTTTATCCCCTTGCATGAACCAGAGCCACTCTATCCAGCTGAGTCCCAGGTCCATGTGAGGCTCACGTGAGGACCAGATTCATTAGGTCGAATTGAGGCATAGCTGGGGACAAGAGTCACCAGGTCTGGGTGCGGGCTAGGTGGGGCAAGATTCAGCAGTTCTGAGTTAGGTCAAAGTAGGGACGAGAGACGCCAGGTCCAGGTGAGGCCAAACTGAGGACCAGAGTCACCAGATCCATGTGAGGTCCATGTTGGAAAGAGAGTCACTAGGTCCGGGAGAGGTCCAGGTGGGGATCAGATTCACCAGATCCACGTGAAGCCCAGGTGGGGACCAGAGTCACTAGGTCCAGATGAGGCCCAGGTGAGGACCAGAGTTACCAGGTACACGTGAGGCCCCGGTGGGGATCAGAGGCAACAGGTCCATGTGAGGCCGGCTTGGGGACCATGGTCAACAGGTCTACTTGAGGCCCTGGTGTGTAACATAGTAAGCAGGTCCAGATGAGTCCCCGGTGGTGAAAAGAGTCACCACGTCCAGGTGAGTCCCAGGTGGGGACCAGGACCACCAGGTGGAGTTGAGGCCCTTGAAAGAACTAGAGTCTACTGGCACAAAAACAGACACATAGATCAGTGAAACAGAATAGAGAATCCAGAAGTGGACCCTGAACTTTATGGGCAACTAATATTCGATAAAGGAGGAAAGACTATCCATTCGAAGAAAGACAGTCTCTTCAATAAATGGTGCTGGGAAAATTGGACATCCACATGCAGAAGAATGAAACTAGACCACTCTCTTTCACCATACACAAAGATAAACTCAAAATGGATGAAAGATCTAAATGTGAGACAAGATTCCCTCAAAATCCTAGAGAAGAACACAGGCAACACCCTTTTTGAAGTCGGCCATAGTAACTTCTTGCAAGATACATCCACGAAGGCAAAAGAAACAAAAGCAAAAATGAACTATTGGGACTTCATCAAGATAAGAAGCTTTTGCACAGCAAAGGATACAGTCAACAAAACTCAAAGACAACCTACAGAATGGGAGAAGATATTTGCAAATGACATATCAGATAAAGGACTAGTTTCCAAGATCTATAAAGAACTTATCAAACTCAACACCAAAGAAACAAACAATCCAATCATGAAATGGGCAAAAGACATGAACAGAAATCTCACAGAGGAAGACATAGACATGGCCAACATGGACATGAGAAAATGCTCTGCATCACTTGCCATCAGGGAAATACAAATCAAAACCACAATGAGATACCACCTCACACCAGTGAGAATGGGGAAAATTAACCAGACAGGAAACAACCAATGTTGGAGAGGATGCGGAGAAAAGGGAATCCTCATACACTGTTGGTGGGAATGTGAACTGGTCCAGCCACTCTGGAAAACGGTGTGGAGGTTCCTCAAACAGTTAAAAATATACCTGCCCTACGACCCAGCAATTGCACTGTTGGGGATTTTCCCCAAAGAGACAAATGCAATGAAACGCCGGGACACCTGCACCCCGATGTTTAGAGCAACAATGGCCACGATAGCCAAACTGTGGAAGGAGCCTCGGTGTCCAACGAAAGATGAATGGATAAAGAAGATGTGGTTTATGTATACAATGGAATATTACTCAGCTATTAGAAATGACAAATACCCACCATTTGCTTCAACGTGGATGGAACTGGAGGGTATTATGCTGAGTGAAGTAAGCCAGTCGGAGAAAGACAAACATTATATGTTCTCATTCATTTGGGGAATATAAATAATAGTGAAAGGGAATATAAGGGAAGGGAGAAGAAATGTGTCGGAAATATCAGAAAGGGAGACAGACCGTAAAGACTGTTAACTCTGGGAAACAAACTAGGGGTGGTAGAAGAGGAGGAGGGTGGGGGGTGGGAGTGAATGGGTGACGGGCACTGGGGGTTATTCTGTATGTTAGTAAATAGAACACCAATAATAAAAAATAAATTTAAAAAAAAAAGAAAAAAGAAAGAACCAGAGTCAACAGGTCGAAGTCAAGCGCAGGTGGCAACCAGGGTCAGCAGGTCCAAGTCAGGCCAAAGTGGGGATCACAGTCATTAGGGCACGGTGAGACCCAGAGGGGGACCAGAGTCACCATGTCAGGGTAAGGCCCAGAGGGGATCCAGAGTCATCATGTCCAAGAGAGGCTCAGGAGTGGAACAGAGTATTCAGGTCATAATGGTCCACAGGTGAGGACCAGAGTCAACAGAACTGGGTGAGGCCCAGGTAGGAGCAGAGTCACCAGTTCCAGGTGAAGCAAAGAAGTAGTCCACAGCAATCAGGTCCAGATGGGGAAGAAAGTCACCAGGACTGGGTGAGGCCCAGAAGGGGACCAGAGTCACCATGTCAGATTGAGGCCCAGAGGGGATCCAGACTCAACATGTCCAGGAGAGGCTCAGTTGTGGAACAGAGTATCCAGGTCATAATGATCCACAGGTGAGGACCAGAGTCACCAGATCTGTGTGAGGCCCAGTGATGTTCAGAGTCACCAGTTCCAGGTGAGGCCAAGAAGGTGTCCACAGCAATCAGGTCCAGGGCGGAACAAAGTCACCAGGACTGGGTGAGGCCTAGAGGGGTACCTGATTCACCAGGTCCATGTGAGGCCCAGGTGGGGACCTGATTCCCCGTTCTGGGAGAGGACCAGGTAAGGACCAGATTCACCAGGTCCAAGAGGCCCACGTGGGAACCTGAGTCACCATGTATGGGTGAGGCCCAGGTGGCCACCCCACTCAACATGTCCAGCTGAGTCCAACCTGCAGGCCATGCAGAGGAACAATGTCCCGATGATGCCCAGCTAGGGACCAGAGATACCAGGTCCAGGTAAGGCCAACCTGCAGGCCAAGAAGTGGAACCATATCGGGATGATGCCCAGGTAGGGCCCAGAGTCACTAGGTCCAAATGAGGCCCAGATGGAGCATATTCACTAGGTCCAGGTGAGGCCCAGTTGAGGACCAGAGTCACCAGGTCTGGTTGAGGCCGACAGGGGTCCCAGATTCACCTGGTCTAGGTGACATCCAGATGGAGACCAGAGTCACCATGTCAGAGTGAGGCCCAGAGAGGATCCAGAGTCATCATGTCCAAGTGAGGCTCAGGTGTGGAACAGAGTATCCAGGTCATAGTGGTCCACAGGTGAGGACCAGAGTCAACAGATCTGGGTGAGGCCCAGTTAGGATCAGAGTCACCAGTTCCAGGTGAGGCCCAAAAGGAGTCCACAGCAATCAGGTCCAGGTGGGGAACAAAGTCACCAGGACTGGGTGAGGCCCAGATGGCGACCATATTCTCCAGGTCCAGGGGATTCCAAGGTGGTGACCAGAATTACCAGATTCACCAGGTCAAAGAGGCCCACGTGGGGACCTGAGTCACCAGGTATGGGTGACGCCCAGGTGGCAACCCCACTCACCAGGTCCAGGTGAGGCCAACCTGTAGGCCAGAGTCACCAGATCCAGGTGAGGCCCTAGTGGGGACCGGAGTCACCAGGTAAATGTGAGTCTACAAGAACACCACAGTCACCAGGTCCAGGTGTGGTTCATGTGGGAACGAGAGTCACCAGGTCCAGGTGAGACCCAGGTGGGGACCACAGTCACCAGGTCCAGATTGAGGCCTAGGTGGGGGGACCAGAGTCATCAGGACCAGGTGAGGCCAAAGTGTGGAGCAAAGTTATCATGTCCAGGTGAGGCCCAGGTGGGGAACAGAGTAACCATGTCCCATTGATGCCAGGTGGGAAAAGAGTCACAAGTTCCAGAAGAGGCCTATGTGAAGAGTAGATTCATCAGGTCCTGTTGAGGCCCAGTTGAGGACCAGTGTCCACAGCTCCGGTGAGTCTCAGAGGGGGACCAGAATCACCCGGTTCTGGTGATATCCAGGTGGGGACTAGAACACCACGTCAGGATGAGGCCCAGACGGGGACGAAAATCACTAGCTCCAGGTGAGGCCCGATGTGGAAATGAGAAACCAGGTCCCATGATGCCCATATGAGGACCTGAGTCACCAGGTCCAGGTGAGGTCCCTGTGGGAACCAGTCACCTCGTCCAGGTGAGGCCCAGGTGGGACCACAGTCACCAGGTCCAGGTGAGGCCCAGGTATATAGAGAGCATCGAGGTCCCAATGATGCCCAGGTAAGGACCAGAGTCAACAGGTCCAGGAGAGGCCCAAATACGGATCAGAGTCATTGTGTACCAGGTGAGGCCAGATGGAGACCACAGGAACCAGGTCCAGGAGAGACCCATATGGGAACCAGAGCCACGAGATCCAGGTGAGGTCCAGGTGGAACCACAGTCACAAGGTCCAGGTGAGGCACAGGTGGCAACAGGATTCACCAAGTCCAGGTGAGGCCCAGGTGGCGACCAGTCACCACATCCAGGCGCGGACCAGCTAAGGACCAGATTCACCAGGCCGAAGTGAAGCCCAAAGGGTGACCAGAGTCACCAGGTAAGGGTGAGCCCCAGAGGGGGAAACAGAGTAACCAGTTTAGTTTGAGGCCCAGAATGGGACCAGAGGTCCCTGGTCAAAGTGAGGCCCAGGTGTGGAATAGAGTATCCAGGGTGAGGATCATTGGGTCCATCACCCAATGATGCCTGGGTGAGGACCAGAGTCACTGGGGTCATGCAGGCCCAGATGAGGAACACAATCACTAGGTCCTGGTGAGGCATACAATAAGACCACAGTCAGCAGTATCAGCCAAGCCCCTTGCGGGAACCAGAGCCACTCTATCCAGCTGAGTCCCCGGTCCAGGTGAGGCTCCCGTGAGGACCAGATTCATTAGGTCGAATTGAGGCATAGCTGGGGACAAGAGTCACCAGGTCTGGGTGCAGCCTAAGTTGGGCTAGATTCAGCAGTTCTGAGTTAGGTCAAAGTGGGGACGAGAGACGCCAGTTCCAGGTGAGGCCAAACTGAGGAGCAGAGTCACCAGATCCATGTGAGGTCCATGTTTGAAAGAAAGTCACCAGGTCCGGGAGAGGTCCAGGTGGGGATCAGAGTCACCAGTTCCAGGTGAGGCCAAGAAGGAGTCCACAGAAATCAGGTCCAGGTGGGGAACAAAGTCACCAGGACTGGGTGAGGCCTAGATGGGGACCAGATACACAAGGTCCAGGTGATATCCAGGTGGTGACCAGACTTACCAGTTCCGGGTGAGGACCAGGTAAGGACAAGATTCACCAGGTCCAAGTGAGGCCCAAGTGGGGACCTGTGTCACCAGGCATAGGTGAGGCCCAGGTGGCAACCCCACTGACCAGGTCCAGGTGAGGCCAACGTGCAGGCCATGCAGAGGAACCATGTCCCGATGATCACCATTTAGGGACCAGACTTACCAGGTCCAAGTGAGGCCAACCTGCAGGCCATGCAGTGGAACCATGTCCCGATGATGCCCAGGTAGGGACCAGAGTCACCAGGTCCAAAAGAGGCCCAGATGGTGCATATTCACTAGGTCCAAGTGAGGCCCAGTTGAGGACCAGAGTCACCAGATCTGGTTGAGGTCTAGAAGGGTACCAGAATCACCTGGTCAGGGTGAGGCCCAGAGAGGTTCCAGAGTCATCATGTCCAGGTGAGGCTCAGGTGTGGAACAGAGTCTCCAGGTCCCAATGATGCCCAGGTGAGGAACAGAGTCACCAGGTCTGGGTGACGTTCAGATAGGATCAGAGTCACAGATCTTGTTGAGGCCTAGAGGGGTACCAGATTCACCAGGTCCAGGTGAGGCACAGGTGGTGACCAGAGTCCCCATTCTGGGAAAGGACCAGGTAAGGACCAGATTCACCAGGTCCAAGAGGCCCACGTGGGGACCTGAGTCACCAGGTATGGGTGAGGCCCAGGTGGCAATAACACTCACCAGGTCCAGGTGAGGCCAACCTGCAGGCCATGCAGTGGAACCATATCCCGATGATGCCCAGGTAGGGAGAAGAGTTACCAGGTCCAGGTGAGACCAACCTGCATGCCATGCAGTGGAAGCATATCCAGATGATGCCCAGGTAGAGACCAGACTTACCAGGTCCAGGTGAGGCCAACCTGCAGGCCATGCAGTGGTACCATATCCCGATGATGCCCAGGTATGGACCAGAGTCACCAGGTCCAAATGAGGCCCAGATGGAGCATATTCACTAGGTACAGGTGAGTCCCCTTTGAAGACCAGAGTCACGAGATCTGTTTGAGGCCTAGGAGGTACCAGAATCACCTTGTCCATGTGACATCCAGATGGGGACCAGAGTCACTAGGTCAGGGTGAGGCCCAGAGTGGTTCCAGAGTCAACATTTCCAGGTGAGGCTCAGGTGTGGTACAGAGTCACCAGGTAACAATGATGCCCAGGTGAGGACAAGAGTCAACCGGTCTGGGTGACACACAGATAGGATCAGACTCACCAGTCCAGGTGAGGCCAAGAAAGGGCACAGCAATCAGGACCAGGTGGGGAACAATGTCACCAGGACTGGGTGAGGCCCAGATGGGGACCAGATTCACCAGGTCCAGGTGAGGCCCAGGTGGTGACAAGAGTCCCCGGGTCTAGGAGAGGACCGGGTAAGGACAAGATTCACCAGGTCCAAGAGGCCCACGTAGGGACTTGAGTCACCAGGTATGGGTGAGGCCCAGGTGGCAACCCCACTCACCAGGTCCTGGTGAGACCAACCTGCAGGCCAGAGTCACCAGATCCACGTGAGTCCCTAGTGGAGACCGGACTCACCAGGTAAAAGTGAGTCTACAAGAACACCAGAGTCACCAGGTCCAGGCGTGGTTCATGTAGGAACGAGACCACCAGGTCCAGGTGAGACCCAGGTGGGGACCACAGTCACCAGGTTCAGATTGAGGCATAGGTGAGGGGACCAGAGTCATCAGGACCCGTTTAGGCCAAAGTGTGGAGCAAAGTTATCATGTCCCGGTGAGGCCCAGGTGGGGAACAGAGTAACCATGTCCCATTGATTCCAGGTGGGAAAAGAGTCACAAGGTCCAGACGAGACCTAAGTGAGGAGTAGATTCACCAGGTGCAGTTGTGCCCAGTTGAGGACCAGTGTCCCAGCTCCGGGTGAGTCCCAGAGGGGGAACAGAGTCACCCGATTCTGGTGATATCCAGATGGGGACCAGAGTCACCATGTCAGGCTGTGGCCCAGAGGGGATCCAACTTCATCATGTCCAGGTGAGTCTCAGGTGTGGAACAGTGTATCCAGGTCATAATGCTCCACAGGTGAGGACCAGAGTCACCAGATCTGTGTGAGGCCCAGTTAGGATCAGAGTCACCCGTTCCAGGTGAGGCCCAAAAGGAGTCCACAGCAATCAGGTACAGGTGGGCAACAAAGTCACCAGGACTGGGAGAGGCCCAATGGGGACCAGATTCACCAGGTCCAGATGATTCCCATGTTGTGACCAGACTTACTAGTTCCGAGTGAGGACCAGGTAAGGACCAGATTCACCAGGTCAAAGGGAGGCCCACGTGGGGCCCTGTGTCACAAGGTATGGGGGAGGCCCAGGTGGCAACCCCACTCACCAGGTCCAGGTGAGGCCAACCTGCAGGCCATGCAGAGGAACCATGTCCCGGTGATGCTCAGGTAGGGACCAGATTTACCAGGTCCAGTTGAGGCCAATCTGCAGGCCATGCAGTGGAACCATGTCCCGATGATGCCCAGGTAGGGACCAGAGTCACCAGGTCCAAATAAGGCCCAGATGGAGCATATTCACTAGGTCCAGGCGAGGCCCAGTTGAGGACCAGTTTCACCATATCTACTTGAGTCTTAGAAGGGTACCAGAATCACCTGGTCCAGGTGATATCCAGATGGGGACCAGAGTCACCAGGTCAGGGGGAGGCCCAGAGAGGTTCCAGAGTCATCGGGTCCAGGTGAGGCTCAGGTGTGGAAGAGAGTCACCAGGTACCAATGATGCCCAAGTGAGGACCAGAGTCACCAGATCTGGGTGAGGCCCAGTTAGGATCAGAGTCACCAGTTCCAGGTGAGGCCAAGAAAGAGTCCACAGCAATCAGGTCCAGGTGGGGAACAAAGTCACCAGACCTGGGTGAGACCCAGATGGGGACCAGAATCACCAGGTCCCGGTGAGGCCCTGGTGGGGATAGAGTCCCCGGGTCTGGGAAAGGACCAGGTAAGGACCAGATTCGCCAGGTCCAAGAGGCTCACGTGGGGACCTGAGTCACCAGCTATGTGTGAGGCCTAGGTGGCAACCCCACTCACCAGGTCTAGGTGAGGCCAACCGGCGGGCCAGAGTCACCAGATCCAGGTGAAGCCCTAGTGGGGACTGGAGTCACCAGGTACATGTGAGTATACAAGAACACCACAGTCACCGGGTCCAGGTGTGGTTCATGTGGGAACGAGAGTCACCAGGTCCAGGTGAGACCCAGGTGGGGACCACTGTCAAGAGGTCCAGATTGAGGCCTAGGTGGGGGGACCAGAGTCATCAGGACCAGTTGAGGTCAAAGAGTGGAGCAAAGTTATCATGTCCAGGTGAGGCCCAGGTGGGGAACAGAGTAACAATGTCCCATTGATGCCAGGTGGGAAAAGAGTCACAAGGTCCAGACGATGCCTAAGTGAGGAGTAGATTCACCAGGTCCTATTGAGGCCCAGTTGAGGACCAGTGTCCCCATCTCCGGGTGAGTCCCAGAGGGGGACCAGAGTCACCCGGTTCTGGTGATATCCAGGTGGGGACCAGAGTCACCACGTCAGGGTGAGGCCCAGAGGGGGACGAGAATCACTAGGTACAGGTGAGGCCCCGATGTGGAACTGAGAAACCAGGTACCATGATGCCCATATGAGGACCTGAGTCACCAGGTCCAGGTGAGGTCCCTGTGGGAACCAGTCACCTCATCCCGTAGAGGCCCGGGTGGGACCAAAGTCACCAGGTCCAGGTGAGGCCCAGATATATAACAGAGTATCAAGGTCCCAATGATGCCCATGTAAGGACCATAGTCAACAGGTGCAGGAGAGGCCCAAATATGGATCAGAGTCATTGTGTTCCAGGTGAGGCCAGATGGAGACCACAGGAACCAGGTCCAGGAGAGCCCCATATGGGAACCAGAGCCACCAGATCCAGGTGAGATCCAGGTCGGACCACAGTCACAAGGTCCAGGTGAGGCGCATGTGGCAACAGGATTCACCAAGTCCAGGTGAGTCCCAGGTGCAGACCATTCACCAGATCCAGGTGAGACCAGCTAAGGACCAGATTCACCAGGCCCAAGTGAAGCCAAACGGGTGACCAGAGTTACCAGGTAAGGGTGAGGCCCAAAGGGGAACCAGTAACTAGTTTAGTTTGAGTCCCAGAATGGGACGAGTGGTCCACGGTCAATGTGAGGCACAGGTGTGGAATAGAGTATCCAGGTCCTAATATTTCCTGGGTGAGGACCACAGTCACTAGGGCCATGCAGGCCCAGATGGGAACAGAATCACTAGGACCAGGTGAGGCATAGAATAAGACCACAGTCAGCTGTATCAGGTGAGCCACTTGTGGGAACCAGAGCCACTCTATCCAGCTGAGTCCCAGGTCCATGTGAGGCCCACGTGAGGACCAGATTCATCAGGTCGATTTGAGGCATAGCTGGGGACAAGAGTCACCAGGTCTGGTTGCGGCCGAGGTGGGGCAAGATTCAGCAGTTCTGAGTTAGGTCAAAGTGGGGACGAGAGACGCCAGGTCCAGGTGAGGCCAAACTGAGGACCAGAGTCACCAGATCCATGTGAGGTCCATGTTGGAAAGAGAGTCACCAGATCTAGGTGAGATCCATATTGGAAAGAGAGTCAGCAGGACCAGGAGTGGTCCAGGTGGGGACCAGAGTCACCAGATCCAGGTGAATTCCAGGTGGGGACCAGAGTCACCAGATCCAGGTGAAGCCACGGTGGGGACCAGACTCACTAGGTCCAGATGAGGCCCAGGTGTGGAACAGAGTTACCAGGTACACGTGAGGCCCCGGTGGGGATCAGAGGCAACAGGTCCATGTGAGGCCGGCTTGGGGACCATGGTCACAAAGTCTATTTGAGGCCCAGGTGTGGAACACAGTAAGCAGGTCCAGGTGAGTCCCCAGTGGTGACAAGAGTCAGCACGTCCAGGTGAGGACCAGTTGGGGACCAGGATCACCAGGTACAGGGGAGGCCCCTGAAAGGACCAGAGTCAACAGTGCGAGGTCAGGCGCAGGTGGCAACCAGCGTCAGCAGTTCCAAGTCAGGCCAAAGTGGGATTCACAGTCAATAGAGCACGGTGAGACCCAGAGGGGCACCAGAGTCACCTGGTCCATGTAAGGTCCAGTTGTGGAACACAGTCACCGTGTCCCAATTTTGCCCAGTTGAGGACCATGGTCAACACGGCCAGATGAGGCCCAGATGGGGACCGGAGTCCCCAAATCCAGGTGAATCCCAGGGGGGGACCTCAGTCACCAGATCCACGGTAGTCTCAGGTGCAGACCAGAATCACCAGGTCCAGGTGAGGTGCAGGTGGCAAACACCCTCACCAGGTCCCGGTGAGGCCCTGGTGGGGGCCAGAGTCACGAGGTACATGAGAAGCTAGAAACACTGTAGCCACCAGGTCCACATGATGTCCATGTGGGAAGGAGAATCACCAGTTACAGGTGAGGACCAGGCGGGGATCCGACTCACCATGTCCAGGTGAGACCCAAGTGGGCACCAGTGTCACCATATCCAGGTGTGGCCCAGGTGAAGACCAGAGTTAATAGGTCCGGGTGGGTCACTGTTAGAGAACAGTGTAACGATATCCTGATGCTACCCAGGTGGGTACCAGAGACACCAGGTCCTGGTGAGGCCCAGGTGGGACCAGAGTCATGAGGTCAAGATGAGTTCCCGATGGGAACCACAGTCACCAGGTCAGGTGAGGCCATGCTTAGGATCAGAGTCACCAGTTACAGGTGAGTCCCAGGTGGAGCCAGAGTCATCTGGTACAGAAGAGGCCAAAGTCAGGACCAGAGTTACCAGGATCAGGTCAGTCCCAGTGGGGAATAGAGTAACCATGTCCCGATGATGCCCAAGTAGAACCCGAGTCACCACGTCCAGATGAGGCGCAGGTGGGGAGTATATTCACTAGGTCCCGGTGAGGCCCAGTTGAGGACCAGATGCCCCCGGGGTAGTTTTGGCCTAGAGGGGTACCAGATTCACCTGGTCTAGGTCACATCCAGATGGGGACCAGAGTCACCATGTCAGGCTGTGGCCCAGAGGGGATCCAGAGTCATCATGTCCAGGTGAGATAAGGTGTGGAACAGAGTGTCCAGGTCATAATGGTCCACAGGTGAGGACCAGAGTCACCAGATCTGGGTGAGGCCCAGTTAGGATCAGAGTCACAAGTTCTAGGTGAGGCCAAGAAGGAGTCCACAGCAATCAGGTCGAGGTGGGGAACAAAGTCACCAGGAGTGGGTGAGGCCCAGATGGGGACCAGATTCACAAGGTCCAGGTGATTCCCAAGTGGTGACCAGAGTTACCAGTTCCGGGTGAGCACCAGGTAAGGACGAGATTCACAAGGTCCAAGTGAGGCCCAGTGGGAACCTGAGTCACCAGGTATGGGTGAGGCCCAGGTGGCAACCCCACTCCCCAGGTCCAGGTGAGGCCAACCTGCAGGCCATGCTGTGGAACCATGTCCCGATGATGCCCAGGTAGGGACCAGAGTCACCAGGTGCAAATGAGGCCCAGATGGAGCATATTCACTAGGTCCAGGTGAGGCCCAGTTGAAGACCAGAGTCACCAGATCTGGTTGAGGACTATCGGGGTACAGAATCACCTGGTCCAGGTGACATCCAGATGGGGACCAGCCTCACCAGGTCAGGGTGAGGCCCAGAGAGGTTCCATAGTCATCATGTCCAGGTGAGGCTCAGGTGTGAAACAGAGTCACTTGGTACCAATGATGCCCAGGTTAGGGTCAGAGTCACCAGGTCTGGGTGACGCGCAGATAGGATCAGAGTCACCTGTTCCAGGTGAGGCCAAGAAGGAGCCCACAGCAATCAGGTCCAGGGGGGGAACAAAGTCACCAGGACTGGGTGAGGCCCAGATGGGGACCCGATTCACCAGGTCCAGGTGATTCCCAGGTGGTGACCTGAGTTACCAGTTCCGGGTGAGCACCAGGTAAAGACCAGATTCACAAGGTCCAAGTGAGGCCCACGTGGGAACCTGAGTCACCAGGTATGGGTGAGGCCCAGGTGGTAACCCCACTCAACAGGTCCAGGTGAGGCCACCTGCAGGCCATGCAGAGGAACCATGTCCCGATGATGCACAGGTAAGGACAGGCCTTACCATGTCCAGGTGAGGCCAACCTGCAGGCCAGAGTCACCAGATCCAGGTGAGGCCCTAGTGGGGTCCGGAGTCACCAGGTAAATGTGAGTCTACAAGAACACGGCAGTCACCAGGTCCAGGAGTGGTTCATGTGGGAACGAGAGTCACCAGTCCAGGAGAGGACCAGGTGGGGACCAGAGCCACCAGACCCAGGTGAAGTCCAGGTGGGGACCAGAGTCACTAGATCCAGGTGAAGCCCAGGTGGGGACCCGAGTCACTAGGTCCAGATGAGGCCCAGGTGAGGACCAGAGTTACCAGGTACACGTGAGGCCCCGGTGGGGTTCAGAGGCAACATGTGCATGTGAGCCCGGCTTGGGGACCATGGTCAACAGGTCTACTTGAGGCCCAGGTGTGGAACACAGTAAGCAGGTCCAGGTGAGTCCCCGGTGGTGACAAGAGTCACCACGTCCAGGTGAGGCCCAGGTGGGGACCAGGATCACCAGGTCCAGGTGATTCCCAGGTGGTGACCTGAGTTACCAGTTCCGGGATAAGACCAGGTAAGGACCAGATTCACCAGGTCAAGAGAAGCCCACGTGGGGACCTGTGTCACCAGGTATGGTTGAGGCCCAGTTAGCAACCCCACTCACCAGGTCCAGGTCAGGCCAGTATTCGGCCCTTGCAGAGGAACCGTGTCCCGATGATGCCCAGGTAGGGACCAGAGTTACCAGGTCCACGTGAGGCCAACCTGCAGGCCATGCAGTGAAACCATGTCCCGATGATGCCCAGGGAGGGACCAGAGTCACCAGGTCCAAATGAGGCCCAGATGGAGCATATTAACAAGGTCCAGGTGAGGCCCAGTTGAGGACCAGAGTAACCAGATCTTGTTGTGGCCTAGAGGGATACCAGAATCACCTGATCCAGGTGACATCCAGATGGGGACCAGAGTCACCAGGTCAGGGTGAAGCCCAGAGAGGTTCCAGAGTCATCATGTCCAGGTGAGGCTCAGGTGTGGAACAGAGTCACCAGGTACCAATGATGCCCAGGTGAGGACCAGAGTCACCAGATCTGGGAGACGCGCATATAGGATCACAGTCACCAGTTCCAGGTGAGGCCTAGATAGAGTCCACAGCAATCAGGTACAGGTGGGGAACAAAGTCACCAGGACTCGGTGAGGCCCAGATGGGGACCAGATTCACCAGGTCCAGTTAAGGCCCAGGTGGTGACCAGAATCCCTGGGTCTGGGAGAGGACAAGGTAAGGACCAGATTCACCAGGTCCAAGTGAGGCCCACGTGGGGACCTGAGTCACCAGGTATGGGTTATGCCCAGGTGGCTACCCCACTCACCAGATCCAGGTGAGGCCAACCTGCATGCCAGAGTCACCAGATCCAGGTGAGGCCCTAGTCGGGACCGGAGTCACCAGGTAAATGTGAGTCTACAAGAACACCACATCCACCAGGTCCAGGTGTGGTTCAGGTGGGAACGAGTGTCACCAGGTCCAGGTGAGACCCAGATGGGGACCACAGTCATCAGGTCCAGATTGAGGGTGAGTTGGGTAGACCAGAATCATCAGGACCAGTTGAGGCCAAAGTGTGGAGCAAAGTTATCATGTCCAGGTGTGGCCCAGGTGGGGAACAGAGTAACCATGTCCCATTGATGCCAGGTGGGAAAAGAGTCACAAGGTCCAGACGAGGCCGAAGTCAGGAGTAGATTCACCAGGTCCTGTGGAGGCCCAGTTAGGACCAGTGTCCCCAGCTCCGGGTGAGTCCCAGAGGGGGACCAGAGTCACCCGGTTCTGGTGATATCCAGGTGGGGACCAGAGTCACCACGTCAGGGTGAGGCCCAGAGCGGGACGAGAATCACTAGGTCAAGGTGCGGCCCCAATGTAGAACTGAGAAACCAGATCCCATGATGCCCATATGAGGACCTGAGTCACCAGGTCCAGGTGAGGTCCCTGTGGGAACCACTCACCTCGTCCAGGTGAGGCTCAGGTGGGACCACAGTCACCAGGTCCAGGTGAGGCCCAGGTATATGAGAGTATCCAGGTCCCAATGATGCCCAGGTAAGGACCAGAGTCAACAGGTCCAGGAGAGGCCCAAATATGGATCAGAGTCATTGTGTTCCATGTGAGGCCTGATGGAGACCATAGGAACCAGGGCTAGGAGAGCCCCATATGTGAAGCAGAGCCACCAGATCCTGGTGAAGTCCAGGTGGGACAACAGTCAGAAGATCCAGGAGAGGCGCAGGTGGGAACAGGATTCACCAAGTCCACGTGAGGCCCTGGTGGCAACCAGTCACCAGATCCAGGTGCGGACCAGCTAAGGACCAGATTCACCAGGCCCAAGTGAAGCCCAAGGGGTGACCAGAGTCACCAGGTAAGGGTGAGGCCCAGAGGGGGAACCAGAGTAACCAGTTTAGTTTGAGGCCAAGAATGGGACCAGAGTTCCCTGGTCAAAGTGAGGCCCAGGTGTGGAATCGAGTATCCAGGTCCCAATGATGCCTGGGTGAGGACCAGAGTCACTAGGGCCATGCAGGGCCAGATGGGGAACAGAATCAATAGGTCCTGGCGAGGCATAGAATAAGACCAGAGTCACCAGTTTCAGGTGAACCTTTGTGGAAACCAGAGCCACTCTAGCCAGCTGAGTCCCAAGTCCATGTGAGGCCCACGTGAGGACCAGATTCATCAGGTCGAATTGAGGCATAGCTGGGGACAAGAGTCACCAGGTCTGGGTGCGGTCTAGGTGGGGCAAGATTCAGCAGTTCTGAGTTAGGTCAAAGTGGGGACGAGAGAGGCCAGGTCCAAGTGAGGCCAAACTGAGGACCAGAGTCAACAGATCCAGGTGAGGTCCATGTTGGAAAGAGAGTCACCAGGTCCAGGAGAGGTCCAGGTGGGGACCAGAGTCACCAGGTCCAGGAGAGGTCCAGGTGGGGACCAGAGTCACCAGATCCAGGTGAAGTCCAGGTGGGGACCAGAGTCACCAGATCCAGGTGAAGCCCAGGTGGGGACCGGAGTCACTAGGTCCAGATGAGGCCCAGGTGAGGACCAGTGTTACCAGGCACACGTGAGGCCCCGGTGGGGATCAGAGGCAACAGGTCCATGTGAGGCCGGCATGGGGACCATGGTCAACAGGTCTACTTGAGGCCCAGGTGTGGAACACAGTAAGCAGGTCCAGGTGAGTCCCCGGTGGTGACAAGAGTCACCACGTCCAAGTGAGGCCAGGTGGGGACCAGGATCACCAGGTCCAGAGGAGTCCCTTGAAAGAACCAGAGTCAACAGTTCAAGGTCAGGCGCAGGTGGCAACCAGGGTCAGCAGTTCCAAGTCAGGCCAAAGTGGGTTTCACAGTCACTAGGGCACGGTGAGACCCAAAGTTGGACCAGAGTCACCTAGTCCAGGTGAGGTCCAGTTGTGGAACACAGTCACCGGGTCCCAATTTTGCGCAGTTGAGGATCATGGTCAACAGGGCCAGGTGAGGCCCAGATGGAGACAGGAGTCCCCAAATCCAGGTGAAGCCGAGGTGCGGAACACAGTCACCAGATCCAGGGTAGTCTCAGATGCAGACCAGAATCACCAGGTCCAGGTGAGGTGCCGGGGGCACCCACACTCACCAGGTCCCGGTGAGGCTCTGGTGGGGATCAGGGTCACGAGGTACATGAGAAGCTTGAAACACTGCAGCCACCAGGTCCACATGATGTCCATGTGGGCCGGAGAATCACCAGTTACAGGTGAGGCCCAGGTGGAGCCAGAGTAACCTGGTACAGAAGAGGCCAAAGTCAGGACCAGAGTTACCAGGATCAGGTTAATCCCAGTGGGGAATAGAGTAACCATGTCCCGATGATGCCCAGGTAGAACCAGAGTCACCAGGTCCAGATGAGGTGCAGGTGGGGAGCATATTCACTAGGTCCCGGTGACGCCCACTTGAGGACCAGAGTCACGAGGTCTAGTTGATTCGTTTTGATTGAATTCGATTCTTTTCGATTCGATTCAATTAGATTCTTTTCGATTGGATTCAATTTGTTTCGATTCGAATCATTTTGATTCTTTCCGATTGGATTCCATTCGATTCTTTTCGATTTGATTCTTTTCGATTCTATTCATTTCGATTATTTTCGTTGAGATTAGATTCTTTTCGATTTGATTTTTTTCGGTTCGAGTTGATTCATTTCGTTTATTTTGGTTAGGATCAATTCAATTCGATTCTTTTTGATTTGATTTGATTCTATTCGATTTCTTTCGATTCTATTCTATTGTATTCTTTTCGATTCGATTCCATTCAATCCGATTCTTTTCGATTCGATTCGATTGTTTTAGATTTGATTCCATTCTTTCGATTCTATTTGATATGATTCTTTTCGATTCGATTTGATACGATACTTTTTATTTTGATTCGAATCGATTCTCTTCGGTTCGATTCGTTTTGATTCTTTTCGATTCAATTCTATTCGAATTTTTTCGATTTGATTCGATTCGATTCTTTTAAATTCTATTTGATTTGTTTCTTTTCGATTCGTTTTGATTTGATTCTTTTTGATTCATGTCGATTCGATTCGATTCTTTTGTTTCGATTCGAATCTTTTCAATTTGAATCTTTTCGTTACATGGAATTCGATTCTTTTCGATTTGATTCTTTATGATTTTTTTCAACTCGATTCAATTCGATTCTTTTTTTATGATAGTCACAGAGAGAGTGAGAGAGGCAGAGACACTGGCAGAGGGAGAAGCAGGCTCCATGCACCGGGAGCCCGATGTGGGATTCGATCCCGGGTCTCCAGGATCGCGCCCTGGGCCAAAGGCAGGCGCTAAACTGCAGCGCCACCCAGGGATCCCTCAATTCGATTCTTTTTTATTCGAAGCTATTCGATTCTTTTTGATTCGATTTGATTCTATTCGATTTTTTTCGATTTGATTCGATTAGTTCCTTTTTGATTCAGTTCAATTCATTTCTTTTGATTCAATTCAATTCGATTCTTTTGGATTCGATTCGATTCTTTTGGATTCGATTCTTTTGGATTGGAATCGAGTAGATTCTTTTCATTTCGATCGGATTCATTTCAATTCGATTCTTTTCGATTCGAATGTTTTCGAATCTATTCGATACTTTTTGATTCGATTCGATTCTTTTCGTGTCGATTTGATTCTTTTCGATTCGATTCTTTTCTATTTGAATCGATTCGATTATTTTCATTTCGATTCAATTTGATTCAATTAGATTATTTTCGATCAATTCAATTTGATTGTTTTCGATTTGATTCGATTCGATTCTTTTCGATTCTATTCAATTCGATTAGTTTCCATTCGATGATGCAATTGCATTCTTTTCGATTCAAGTCGATACGATTCGATTCTTTTTGATTAGATACAATTCGATTCTTTTCGATTCGATTCGATTCTTTTCGATTCGATTCGACTCGATTTCATTCTTTTTGATTCGATTCGACTAGAATTTAATCGACTGATTCAATTTGATTCTTTTCTTTTCGGTTCGATTCTTTTCTATTCGATTTTTTTCTATTCAATTCGATTCTTTCAATTCGATTCGATTCGATTCTTTTCGTTTCAAATCGATTCGTTTCAATTCGAGTCTTTTCAATTCGATTCTTTGCGATTCGATTTGATATTTTTAATTCGATTCGAGTCTTTTCGAATCGATTCGATTCTTTTCGATTCTTTTCGATTCGAGTCTTTTTGATTCGATTCATTTCGATTCGATTCGATTCTTTTCAATTCGATTTGATGCTTTTCCATTTGATCTGATTTGTTTCATTTCGATTCTTTTCGATTCAATTCGATTCTTTTCGATTCCATTAAATTTGATTCGATTCTTTTCGATTCGATTAGATTCTTTTCGATTTGATTCCATTCAGTTCGATTCTTTTCGATTCGATTGGATTCTTTTCGATTTGATTCAATTCTTTCGATTCGATTTGATTTGATTCTTTTCGATTCGATTCAATACGATTCTTTTCATTTCGATTCTAATCGATTCTCTTCGATTCAATTCGTTTCGATTCGTTTCGATTCTATTCGAATTTTTTCGATTCTATTCTATTCGATTCATTTTGAATCATTTCGATTTGATTCTGTTCGAGTGGTTCCTATTAGATTCTTTTCGATTTGATTCAATTCGATTCGAGTCTTTTTGATTCGAGTCTTTTCGACTCGATTCAATTCAATACGATTCTTTTAGATTCGATTCGTTTCGATTGTTTTCATTTCGATTCGACTTTTTTTGATTCGATTCTTTTCGATTCGATTGTTTTCAATTCGATTGATTCGATTCTTTTCAATTCTATGCTATTCAAAGCGATTCTTTTGTATTTGATTCGATTCGATTGTTTTCTTTTTGATTCGGTTCGATTCGTTTCTTTTCGATTCGATTCAATTCTTTTCGATTCGATTCTATTCGATTCGATTTGATTCTTTTCGATTCTATTCTATTCTTTTCTATTCCATTCGAATCGATTCGTTTTGATTGAATTCGATTCTTTTCGATTCGATTCAATTAGATTCTTTTCGATTGGATTCAATTTGTTTCGATTCGAATCAATTTGATTCTTTTCGATTGGATTCCATTCGATTCTTTTCGATTTGATTCAATTCGATTCTATTCATTTCGATGATTTTCGTTGAGATAGGATTCTTTTCGATTTGATTTTTTTCGGTTCGAGTCGATTCATTTCGCTTATTTTGGTTAGGATCAATTCAATTCGATTCTTTTTGATTTGATTTGATTCTATTCGATTTCTTTCGATTCTATTCTATTCTTTTCGATTCTATTCCATTCAATCCGATTCTTTTCGATTCGATTCGATTGTTTTAGATTTGATTCCATTCTTTCGATTCTATTTGATATGATTCTTTTCGATTCGATTTGATACGATACTTTTTATTTTGATTCGAATCGATTCTCTTCGGTTCGATTCCTTTTGATTCTTTTCGATTCAATTCTATTCGAATTTTTTCGATTTGATTCGATTCGATTCTTTTGGATTCTACTTGATTTGTTTCTTTTCGATTCGTTTTGATTCGATTCGTTTTGATTCATGTCGATTCGATTCGATTCTTTTGTTTCGATTCGATTCTTTTCAATTCGAATCTTTTCGTTACATGGAATTCGATTCTTTTCGATTTGATTATGATTTTTTTCAACGCGATTCAATTCGATTCTTTATTTATGATAGTCACAGAGAGAGACAGAGAGGCAGAGACACAGGCAGAGGGAGAAGCAGGCTCCATGCACCGGGAGCCCGATGTGGGATTCGATCCCGGGTCTCCAGGATCGCGCCCTGGGCCAAAGGCAGGCGCTAAACCGCTGCGCCACCCAGGGATCCCTCAATTCGATTCTTTTTTATTCGAAGCTATTCGATTCTTTTTGATTCGATTTGATTCTATTCGATTTTTTTCGATTTGATGCGATTAGTTCCTTTTTGATTCAATTCAATTCATTTCTTTTGATTCAATTCAATTCGATTCTTTTGGATTCGAATCGAGTAGATTCTTTTCATTTCGATCGGATTCATTTCAATTCGATTCTTTTCGATTCGAATGTTTTCGAATCAATTCGATACTTTTTGATTCGATTCGATTCTTTTCGTGTCGATTTGATTCTTTTCGATTCGATTCTTTTCTATTTGAATCGATTCGATTCTTTTCATTTCGATTCGATTTGATTCAATTCGATTCTTCTCGATCAATTCAATTTGATTGTTTTCGATTTGATTCGATTCGATTCTTTTAGATTCTATTCAATTCGATTAGTTTCCATTCGATGATGCAATTGGATTCTTTTCGATTCGAGTCGATACGATTCGATTCGTTTGATTAGATACAATTCGATTCTTTTCGATTCGATTCGATTCTTTTCGATTCGATTCGACTCGATTTCATTCTTTTTGATTCGATTCGACTAGAATTTAATCGACTGATTCAATTTGTTTCTTTTGTTTTCGGTTCGATTCTTTTCTATTCGATTTTTTTCTATTCAATTCGATTCTTTCAATTCGATTCGATTCGATTCTTTTCGTTTCGAATCGATTCGTCTCAATTCGAGTCTTTTCATTTCGATTCTTTTCGATTCGATTCGATTCTTTTCGATTCGATTCGACTCGATTTCATGCTTTTTGTTTCGATTCGACTAGAATTTAATCGACTGATTCAATTTGATTCTTTTCTTTTCGGTTCGATTCTTTTCTATTCGATTTTTTTCTATTCAATTCGATTCTTTCAATTCGATTCCATTCGATTCTTTTCGTTTCAAATCGATTCGTTTCAATTCGAGTCTTTTCAATTCGATTCTTTTCGATTCGAGTCTTTTTGATTCGATTCATTTCGATTCGATTCGATTCTTTTCAATCCGATTTGATGCTTTTCCATTTGATCTGATTTGTTTCATTTCGATTCTTTTCGATTCAATTCGATTCTTTTCGATTCCATTAAATTTGATTCGATTCTTTTCGATTCGATTAGATTCTTTTCGATTTGATTCCATTCAGTTCGATTCTTTTCGATTCGATTGGATTCTTTTCGATTTGATTCAATTCTTTCGATTCGATTTGATTTGATTCTTTTCGATTCGATTCAATACGATTCTTTTCATTTCGATTCTAATCGATTCTCTTCGATTCAATTCGTTTCGATTCGTTTCGATTCTATTCGATTTTTTTCGATTCTATTCTATTCGATTCATTTTGAATCATTTCGATTTGATTCTGTTCGAGTGGTTTCTATTAGATTCTTTTCGATTTGATTCAATTCGATTCGAGTCTTTTTGATTCGAGTCTTTTCGACTCGATGCAATTCATTACGATTCTTTTAGATTCGATTCGATTCGATTGTTTTCGTTTCGATTCGACTTTTTTTGATTCGATTCTTTTCGATTCGATTGTTTTCAATTCGATTGATTCGATTCTTTTCAATTCTATGCTATTCAAAGCGATTCTTTTGTATTTGATTCGATTCGATTGTTTTCTTTTTGATTCGGTTCGATTCGTTTCTTTTCGATTCGATTCTTTTCGATTCGATTTGATTCTTTTCGATTCTATTCTATTCTATTCTTTTGTATTCCATTCGAATCGATTCGTTTTGATTGAATTCGATTCTTTTCGATTCGATTCAATTAGATTCTTTTCGATTGGATTCAATTTGTTTCGATTCGAATCAATTTGATTCTTTTCGATTGGATTCCATTCGATTCTTTTCGATTTGATTCAATTCGATTCTTTTCGATTCTATTCATTTCGATTATTTTCGTTTAAGTTAGATTCTTTTCGATTTGATTTATTCGGTTCGAGTCGATTCATTTCGCTTATTTTGGTTGGGATCAATTTAATTCGATTCTTTTTGATTTGATTTGATTCTATTCGATTTCTTTCGATTCTATTCTATACTTTTCGATTCTATTCCATTCAATCCGATTCTTTTCGATTCGATTCGATTAGATTCTTTTCAATTGGATTCAATTTGTTTCGATTCGAATCAATTTGATTCTTTTCGATTGGATTCCATTCGATTCTTTTCGATTTGATTCAATTCGATTCTTTTCGATTCTATTCATTTCGATGATTTTCGTTGAGATTAGATTCTTTTCAATTTGATTTTTTTCGGTTCGAGTCGATTCATTTCGCTTATTTTGGTTAGGATCAATTCAATTCGATTCTTTTTGATTTGATTTGATTCTATTCGATTTCTTTCGATTCTATTCTATTGTAATCTTTTCTTTTCCATTCCGTCCAATTCGATTCTTTTCGATTCTATTCGTTTTAGATTTGATTCCATTCTTTCGATTGTATTTGACATGATTCTTTTCGATTCGATTTGATACGATACTTTTTATTTTGATTCGAATCGATTCTCTTCGGTTCGATTCGTTTTGATTCTTTTCAATTCAATTCTATTCGAATTTTTTCGATTTGATTCGATTCGATTCTTTTCTATTCTATTCAATTCGATTATTTTCCATTCGATGATGCAATTGGATTCTTTTCGATTCGATTCGATTCTTTTCGATTCGATTCGACTCGATTTCATGCTTTTTGATTCGATTCGACTAGAATTTAATCGACTGATTCAATTTGATTCTTTTCTTTTCGGTTCGATTCTTTTCTATTCGATTTTTTTGTATTCAATTCGATTCTTTCAATTCGATTCGATTCGATTCGATTCAATTCTTTTCGTTTCAAATCGATTCGTTTCAATTCGAGTCTTTTCAATTTGATGCTTTTCGATTCGGTTCGATTTGATATTTTTAATTTGATTCGAGTCTTTTCGATTCGATTCGATTCTTTTCAATTCGATTCTTTTCGATTCGAGTCTTTTTGATTCGATTCATTTCGATTCGATTCGATTCTTTTCACTCCGATTTGATGCTTTTCCATTTGATCTGATTTGTTTCATTTCGATTCTTTTCGATTCAATTCGATTCTTTTCGATTCCATTAAATTTGATTCGATTCTTTTCGACTCGATTAGATTCTTTTCGATTTGATTCCATTCAGTTCGATTCTTTTCGATTCGATTGGATTCTTTTCGATTTGATTCAATTCTTTCGATTCGATTTGATTTGATTCTTTTCGGTTCGATTCAATACGATTCTTTTCATTTCGATTCTAATCGATTCTCTTCGATTCGTTTCGATTCGTGTCAATTCTATTCGATTTTTTTCGATTCTATTCTATTCGATTCATTTTGAATCATGTCGATTTGATTCTGTTCGAGTGGTTTCTATTAGATTCTTTTCGATTTGATTCAATTCGATTCGAGTCTTTTTGATTCGAGTCTTTTCGACTCGATGCAATTCAATACGATTATTTTAGATTCGATTCGATTCGATTGTTTTCGTTTCGATTCGACTTTTTTTGATTCGATTCTTTTCGATTCGATTGTTTTCAATTCGATTGATTCGATTCTTTTCAATTCTATGCTATTCAAAGCGATTCTTTTGTATTTGATTCGATTCGATTGTTTTCTTTTTGATTCGGTCGATTCAATTCTTTTCGATTCGATTCTTTTCGATTCGATTTGATTCTTTTCGATTCTATTCTATTCTATTCTTTTGTATTCCATTCGAATCGATTCGTTTTGATTGAATTCGATTCTTTTCGATTCGATTCAATTAGATTCTTTTCGATTGGTTTCAATTTGTTTCGATTCGAATCAATTTGATTCTTTTCGATTGGATTCCATTCGATTCTTTTCGATTTGATTCAATTCGATTCTTTTCGATTCTATTCATTTCGATGATTTTCGTTTAGGTTAGATTCTTTTCGATTTGATTTTTTCGGTTCGAGTCGATTCATTTCGCTTATTTTGGTTGGGATCAATTCAATTCGATTCTTTTTGATTTGATTTGATTCTATTCGATTTCTTTCGATTCTATTCTATTCTTTTCGTTTCTATTCCATTCAATCCGATTCTTTTCGATTCGATTGTTTAACATTTGATTCCATTCTTTCGGTTCTATTTGATATGATTCTTTTCGATTCGATTTGATACGATACTTTTTATTTTGATTCGAATCGATTCTCTTCGGTTCGATACGTTTTGATTCTTTTCGATTCAATTCTATTCGAATTTTTTCGATTTGATTCGATTCGATTCTTTTGGATTCTACTTGATTTGTTTCTTTTCGATTCGTTTTGATTCGATTCTTTTTGATTCATGTCGATTCGATTCGATTCTTTTGTTTCTTTTTTTATTTTTTATTTTTTTGATTCTTTTGTTTCGATTCGATTCTTTTCAATTCGAATCTTTTCGTTACATGGAATTCGATTCTTTTCGTTTGATTCTTTATGATTTTTTTCACCGCGATTCAATTCGATTCTTTTTTTATGATAGTCACAGAGAGAGACAGAGAGGCAGAGACACAGGCAGAGGGAGAAGCAGGCTCCATGCACCGGGAGCCCGATGTGGGATTCGATCCCGTGATTCCACGAACGTGCCCTGGGCCAAAGGCAGGCGCTAAACCGCTGCGCCACCCAGGGATCCCTCAATTCGATTCTTTTTTATTCGAATCTATTCAATTCTTTTTGATTCGATTTGATTCTATTCGAGTTTTTTCGATTTGATTCGATTAGTTCTTTTTGATTCAATTCAATTCATTTCTTTTGATTCAAATCTATTCGATTCTTTTGGATTCGATTCGATTCTTTTGGATTCGATTCTTTTGGATTTGAATCGAGTGGATTATTTTCATTGCGATCGGATTCATTTCAATTCGATTCTTTTCGATTCGAATGTTTTCGAATCAATTCGATACTTTTTGATTCGATTCGATTCTTTTCGTGTCGATTTGATTCTTTTCGATTCGATTCTTTTCTATTTGAATCGATTCGATTCTTTTCATTTCGATTCGATTTGATTCAATTCGATTCTTTTCGATCAATTCAATTTGATTGTTTTCGATTTGATTCGATTCGATTCTTTTCGATTCTATTCAATTCGATTATTTTCCATTCGATGATGCAATTGGATTCTTTTCGATTCGATTCGATTCTTTTCGATTCGATTCGACTCGATTTCATGCTTTTTGATTCGATTCGACTAGAATTTAATCGACTGATTCAATTTGATTCTTTTCTTTTCGGTTGGATTCTTTTCTATTCGATTTTTTTCTATTCAATTCGATTCTTTCAATTCAATTCGATTCGATTCGATTCGATTCAATTCTTTTCGTTTCAAATCGATTCGTTTCAATTCGAGTCTTTTCAATTTGGTGCTTTTCGATTCGGTTCGATTTGATATTTTTAATTTGATTCGAGTCTTTTCGATTCGATTCGATTCTTTTCAATTCGATTCTTTTCGATTCGAGTCTTTTTGATTCGATTCATTTCGATTCGATTCGATTCTTTTCACTCCGATTTGATGCTTTTCCATTTGATCTGATTTGTTTCATTTCGATTCTTTTCGATTCAATTCGATTCTTTTCGATTCCATTAAATTTGATTCGATTCTTTTCGACTCGATTAGATTCTTTTCGATTTGATTCCATTCAGTTCGATTCTTTTCGATTCGATTGGATTCTTTTCGATTTGATTCAATTCTTTCGATTCGATTTGATTTGATTCTTTTCGGTTCGATTCAATACGATTCTTTTCATTTCGATTCTAATCGATTCTCTTCGATTCGTTTCGATTCGTTTCGATTCTATTCGATTTTTTTCGATTCTATTCTATTCGATTCATTTTGAATCATTTCGATTTGATTCTGTTCGAGTGGTTTCTATTAGATTCTTTTTGATTTGATTCAATTCAATTCGAGTCTTTTTGATTCGAGTCTTTTCGACTCGATGCAATTCAATACGATTCTTTTAGATTCGATTCGATTTGATTGTTTTCGTTTCGATTCGACTTTTTTTGATTCGATTCTTTTCGATTCGATTGTTTTCAATTCGATTGATTCGATTCTTTTCAATTCTATGCTATTCAAAGCGATTCTTTTGTATTTGATTCGATTCGATTGATTTCTTTTTGATTCGGTTCGATTCGTTTCTTTTCGATTCGATTCATTTCTTTTCGATTCGATTCTTTTCGATTCGATTTGATTCTTTTCGATTCTATTCTATTCTATTCTTTTGTATTCCATTCGAATCGATTCGTTTTGATTGAATTCGATTCTTTTCGATTCGATTCAATTAGATTCTTTTCGATTGGATTCAATTTGTTTCGATTCGAATCAATTTGATTCTTTTCGATTGGATTCCATTCGATTCTTTTCGATTTGATTCAATTCGATTCTTTTCGATTCTATTCATTTCGATGATTTTCGTTGAGATTAGATTCTTTTCGATTTGATTTTTTTGCTTCGAGTCAATTCATTTCGCTTATTTTGGTTAGGATCTATTCAATTCGATTCTTTTTGATTTGATTTGATTCTATTCGATTTCTTTCGATTCTATTCTATTGTATTCTTTTCTTTTCCATTCCGTTCAATTCGATTCTTTTCGATTCGATTCGATTGTTTTAGATTTGATTCCATTCTTTCGATTCTATTTGATATGATTCTTTTCGATTCGATTTGATACGATACTTTTTATTTTGATTCGAATCGATTCTCTTCGGTTCGATACGTTTTGATTCTTTTCGATTCAATTCTATTCGAATTTTTTCGATTTGATTCGATTCGATTCTTTTGGATTCTACTTGATTTGTTTCTTTTCGATTCGTTTTGATTCGATTCTTTTTGATTCATGTCGATTCGATTCGATTCTTTTGTTACTTTTTTTTTATTTTTTATTTTTTTTGATTCTTTTGTTTCGATTCGATTCTTTTCAATTCGAATCTTTTCGTTACATGGAATTCGATTCTTTTCGTTTGATTCTTTATGATTTTCTTCCACTCGATTCAATTCGATTCTTTTTTTTATGATAGTCACAGAGAGAGACAGAGAGGCAGAGACACAGGCAGAGGGAGAAGCAGGCTCCATGCACCGGGAGCCTGATGTGGGATTCGATCCCGGGTTTCCAGGAACGCGCCCTGGGCCAAAGGCAGGCGCTAAACCGCTGCGCCACCCAGGGATCCCTCAATTCGATTCTTTTTTATTCGAATCTATTCAATTCTTTTTGATTCGATTAGATTCTATTCGAGTTTTTTCGATTTGATTCGATTAGTTCTTTTTGATTCAATTCAATTCATTTCTTTTGATTCAAATCAATTCGATTCTTTTGGATTCGATTCGATTCTTTTGGATTCGATTCTTTTGGATTCGAATCGAGTGGATTCTTTTCATTGCGATCGGATTCATTTCAATTCGATTCTTTTCGATTCGAATGTTTTCGAATCAATTCGATACTTTTTGATTCGATTCGATTCTTTTCGTGTCGATTTGATTCTTTTCGATTCGATTCTTTTCTATTTGAATCGATTCGATTCTTTTCATTTCGATTCGATTTGATTCAATTCGATTCTTTTCGATCAATTCAATTTGATTGTTTTCGATTTGATTCGATTCGATTCTTTTCGATTCTATTCAATTCGATTAGTTTCCATTCGATGATGCAATTGGATTCTTTTCGATTCGAGTCGATACGATTCGATTCTTTTTGATTAGATACAATTCGATTCTTTTCGATTCGATTCGATTCTTTTCGATTCGATTCGTCTCTATTTCATGCTTTTTGATTCAATTCGACTAGAATTTAATCGACTGATTCAATTTGATTCTTTTCTTTTCGGTTCGATGCTTTTCTATTCGATTTTTTTCTATTCAATTCGATTCTTTCAATTCGATTCGATTCGATTCAATTCTTTTCGTTTCTAATCGATTCGTTTCAATTCGAGTCTTTTCAATTCGAGTCTTTTCGATTCGATTCGATTTGATATTTTTAATTTGATTCGAGTCTTTTCGATTCGATTCGATTCTTCTCAATTCGATTTTTTTCGATTCGAGTCTTTTTGATTCGAATCTTTTCGATCGATTCGATTCTTTTCAATTCGATTTGATGCTTTTCCATTTGATCTGATTTGTTTCATTTCAATTCTTTTCGATTCAATTCGATTCTTTTCGATTCCATTAAATTTGATTCGATTCTTTTCGATTCGATTCGATTCTTTTCGATTTGATTCCATTCAGTTCGATTCTTTTCGATTCGATTGGATTCTTTTCGATTTGATTCAATTCTTTCAATTCGATTCGATTTGATTCTTTTCAATTCGATTCAATACGATTCTTTTCATTTCGATTCTAATCGATTCTCTTCGATTTATTTCGTTTCGATTCGTTTCGATTCGTTTCGATTTTTTTCGATTCTATTCTATTCGATTCATTTTGAATCATTTCGATTTGATTCTGTTCGAGTGGTTTCTATTAGATTCTTTTCGATTTGATTCAATTCGCTTCGAGTCTTTTTGATTCGAGTCTTTTCGACTCGATTCAATTCAATACGATTCTTTTAGATTCGATTCGATTCGATTGTTTTCGTTTCGATTCGACTTTTTTTGATTCGATTCTTTTCGATTCGATTGTTTTCAATTCGATTGATTCTAGAGTGGTACCAGATTCACCTTGTCTAGGTGACATCCAGATGGCGACCAGAGTCACCATGTCAGGCTGAGGCCCAGAGGGGATTAAGAGTCATCATGTCCAGGTGAGGCTCAGGTGTGGAACCGAGTATCCAGATCATAATGGTCCTCAGGTGAGGACCAGAGTCACCAGATCTGGGTGAGGCCCAGTTAGGATCAAAGTCACAAGTTCCAGGTGAGGCCAAGAAGGAGTCCACAGCAATCAGGTCCAGGTGGGCAACAAATTCACCAGGACTGGGTGAGGCCCAGTTGGGGACCAGATTCAGCAAGTCCAGGTGACTTCCAGGTGGTGACCAGACTTACCAGTTCCGGATGAGGACCAGGTAAGGCCAAGATTCAACAGGTCCACGTGAGGCCCACGTGGGGACCTGTGTCACCAGGTATGTGTGAGGCCCAGGTGGCAACCCCACTCCCCAGGTCCAGGTGAGGCCAACCTGCAGGCCATGCTGTGGAACCATGTCCCGATGATGCCCAGGTAGGGACCAGAGTCACCAGGTGAAAATGAGGCCCAGATGGAGCAAATTCACTAGGTCCAGGTGAGGCCCAGTTGAGGACCATAGTTACCAGATATTGTTGAGGCGTAGAAGGATACCAGAATCACCTGGTCCAGGTGACATCAAGAAGGGGACCAGAGTCACCAGGTCAGGGTGAGGCCCAGACTGGTTCAAGAGTAATAATGTTCAGGTGAGGCTCAGGTGTGGAACAGAGTCACCAGGTACCAAGGATGCCCAGGTGATGACCAGAGTCACCAGGTCTGGGTGTCGCCCAGATAGGATCAGAGTCACCAGTTCCAGGTGAGGCCAAGAAAGAGTCCACAGCAATCAGGTCCAGGTGGGGAACAAAGTCAACAGGACTGGGTGAGGCCCAGTTGGGGAACAGATTCACCAGGTCCAGGTGAGGCCCAGGTGGTGACCAGAGTCCCCGGGTCTGGGGGAGTACCAGGTAAGGAGAAGATTCACCAGGTCCAAGAGGCCCCTGTGGGGACTGGAGTCACCAGGTATGGGTGAGGCCCAGGTGGCAACCCCACTCACCAGGTCCAGGTGAGGCCAAGCTGCAGGCCAGAGTCACCAGATACAGGTGAGACCTTAGTGGGGACCGAAGTCACAAGGTAAAATTGAGTCTACAAGAACACCACCGTCACCAGGTCCAGGTGTGATTCATGTGGGAACGAGAGTCACCAGGTCCAGGTGAGACCCAGGTGGGGACCACAGTCACCAGGACCAGATTGAGGCCTAGGTGGGGAGCCAGAGTCATCAGGAGCAGTTGAGGCCAAAGTGTGGAGCAAAGTTATCATGTCCAGCTGAGGCGCAGGTGGGGAACACAGTAACCTTGTCCCATTGATGCCAGGTGGGAAAAGAGTCACAAGGTCCAGACGAGGCCTAAGTGAGGAGTAGATTCACCAGTCCTGTTGAGGCCCAGTTGAGGACCAATGTCCCCAGCTCTTTGTGAGTTCCAGAGGGGGAACAGAGTCACCCGGTTCTGGTGATATCCAGGTGGGGACCAGAGTCGCCACATCAGGGTGAGGCCCAGAGGGGGACGAGAATCACTATGTCCAGGTGAGGCCGCTATGTGGAACTGAGAAACCAGGTCTCATGATGCCCATATGAGGACCTGAGTCACCAGGTCCAGGTGAGGTCCCTGTGGGAACGAGTCACCTCGTCCGGGGAGGGCCAGGTGGGACCACAGTCACCAGGTCCAGGTGACGCCCAGTTATATAAGAGAGTATCCAGCTCAGAAAGATGCCCAGGTAAGGACCAGAGTCAACAGGTCCAGTAGAGGTTCAAATATGGATCAGAGTCATTGTTTTTCAGGTGAGGCCAGATGGAGACCACAGGAACCAGGTCCAGGATACCACCATATGGGAACCAGAGCCACCAGATCCAGGTGAGGTCCAGGTAGGACCACAGTCACAAGGTCCTGGTGAGGCGCAGGCGGCAACAGGATTCACCAAGTCCAGGTGAGGACCAGGTGGCGAATAGTCACCACATCCAGGTGCGGACCAGCTAAGGACCAGATTCACCAGGCCCAAGTGAAGCCCAAGGGGCGACCAGAGACACCAGGTAAGGGTTAGGCCCAGAGGGGAACCAGAGTAACCAGTTTAGTTTGAGGCCCAGAATGGGACCAGAGTTCCCTGGTCAAATTGAGGCCCAGGTGTGGAATAGAGTATCCAGGTCCCAATGATGCCTGGGTGAGGACCAGAGTCACTAGGGCCATGCAGGCCCAGATGGGGAACAGAATCACTAGGTCCTGGTGAGGCATAGAATAAGACCACAGTCAGCAGTATCAGGTGAGCCACTTGTGGGAACCAGAGCCACTCTATCCAACTGAGTCCCAGGTCCATGTGAGGCCCACGTGAGGACCAGATTCATTAGGTCGAATTGAGGCATATCTGGGGACAAGAGTCACCAGGTCTGGGTGCGGGCTAGGTGGGGCAAGATTCAGCAGTTCTGAGTTAGGTCAAAGTGGGGACGAGAGACACCAAGTCGAGGTGAGGCCAAACTGAGGACCAGAGTCACCAGATCCACATGAGGTCCATGTTGGAAAGGAGTCACCAGGTCCAGGAGAGGTCCTGGGGTGGACCAGAGTCACCAGATCCAGGTGAAGTCCAGGTGGGGACCAGAGCCACCAGATCCAGGTGATTCCAGGTGGGGATCAGAGTCACAAGATTCAGGTGAAGCCCAGGTGGGGACCAGAGTCACTAGGTCCAGATGAGACCCAGGTGAGGACCAGAGTTACCAGGTACACGTGAGGCCCCGGTGGGGATCAGAGGCAACAGGTCCATGTGAGGCCGGCTTGGGGACCATGGTCAACATGTCTACATGAGGCCCAGGTGTGGAACACAGTAAGCAGGTCCAGGTGAGTCCCCAGTGGTGACAGGAGTGACCACGTCCAGGTGAGGCCCAGGTGGGGACCAGGATCATCAGGTCCCGGGGAGACCCTTGAAAGAACCAGAATCAACAGTTCGAGGTCAGGCGCAGGTGGCAACCAGGGTCAGCAGGTCCAAGTAAGGCCAAAGTGGGGTTCACAGTCACTAGGGCACGGTGAGACACAGAGGGGGACCAGAGTCACTTGGACCAGGTGAGGTCCAGTTGTGGAACACAGTCACCTGGTTCAGGTGAGGCCCAGGTATATAAGGGAGTATAGAGGTCCCAATGATGCCCAGGTAAGGACCAGAGTCAACAGATCCAAGATACCCACGTGCGGACCTGAGTCACCAGGTATGGGTTAGGCCCAGGTGGCAACCGCACTAACCAGGTCCAGGTGAGGCCAACCTGCAAGCCAGAGTCACCAGATCCAGGTGAGGTCCTAGTGGGGACCGGAGTCACCAGGTAAATGTGAGTCTACAAGAACACCACATTCACCAGGTCCAGGTTTGGTTCATGTGGGAACGAGAGTCACCATGTCCAGGTGAGACCCAGGTGGGGACCACAGTCACCAGGTCCAGATTGAGGCCTAGGTGGTGGGACGAAAGTCATCAAGACCAGTTGAGGCCAAAGAGTGGAGCAAAGTTATCGTGTCCAGGTGAGGCCCAGGTGGGGAACAGTGTAACCATGCCCCATTGATGCCAGGTGGGAAAAGAGTCACAGGTCCAGACGAGGCCTGAGTGAGGAGTAGATTCACCAGGTCTTGTTGAGGCCCAGTTGAGGACCAGTGTCCCCAGCTCCGGGTGAGTCCCAGAGGGGGACCAGAGTCACACGGTTTTGGTGATATCCAGGTGGGGACCAGGGTCACCACGTCAGGGTGAGGCCCAGAGGGGGACGAGAATCACTAGGTCCAGGTGAGGCCCCGATGTGGAACTGAGAAACCAGGTCCCATGATGCCCATATGAGGACCTGAGTCACCAGGTCCAGGTGAGGTCCCTGTGGGAACCAGTCACCTCGTCCAGGTGAGGCCCAGGTGGGACCACAGTCACCAGGTCCAGGTGAGGCCCAGTTATATAAGAGAGTATCGAGGTCCCAATGATGCCCAGGTAAGGACCAGAGTCAACAGGTCCAGGAGAGGCCCAAATATTGTTCAGAGTCATTGTGTTCCAGGTGAGGCCAGTTGGAGCCCACAGGAACCAGGTGCAGGAGAGCCCCATATGGGAACCAGAGCCATCAGATCCAGGTGAGGTCCAGGTGGGACCACAGTCACAAGGTCCAGGTGATGCGCAGGTGGCAACAGGATTCACCAAGTCCAGGTGAGGCCCATGTGGCGACCAGTCACCAGATCTAGGTGCAGACCAGCTAAGGACCAGATTCACCAGGCCCTATTAAAGCCCAAGGGGTGACCAGAGTCACCAGGTAAGGGTGAGGCCCAGAGGGGAACCAGAGTAACCAATTTAGTTTGAGGCCCAGAATGGGACCAGAAGTCCCTGTTCAAAGTGAGGCACAGGTGTGGAATAGAGTATCCAGGGTGAGGATCTTTGGGTCCATCATCCAATGATGCCTGGGTGAGGACCAGAGGCACTAGGGCCATGCAGGCCCAGTTGGGGAACAGAAGTACTAGGTCCTGGTGTGGCATAGAATAAGACCACAGTCAGCAGTATCAGGTGAGCCCCTTGTGGGAACCAGAGCCACTCTATCCAGCTGAGTCCCAGGTCCAGCTGAGTGCCAGGTCCATGTGAGGCCCACGTGAGGACCAGATTCATCAGGTCGAATTGAGGTATAGCTGGGGACAAGAGTCACCAGGTCTGGGTGCGGTCTAGGTGGGGCATGATTCAGCAGTTCTGAGTTAGGTCAAAGTGGGGACGAGAGACACCAGGTTCAGGTGAGGCCAAAATGAGGACCAGAGTTACCAGATCCAGGTGAGGTCCATGTTGGAAAGAGAGTCACCAGGTCCGGGAGAGGTCCACGTGGGGACTAGAGTCACCAGATCCAGGTGAAGTACAGGTGGGGACCAGAGTCACCAGATACAGGTGAAGCCCAGTTGGGGACCAGAGTCACTAGGTCCAGATGAGGTCCAGGTGAGGACCAGAGTTACCAGGGACACCTGAGGCACCGGTGATGATCAGAGGCAACAGGTCCATGTGAGGCCGGCTTCCGGACCATGGTCAACAGATCTACTTGAGGCCCAGGTGTGGAACACAGTAAGCAGGTACAGGTGAGTCCCCGGTGGTGACAAGAGTCACCACGTCCAGGGGATCCCTGGGTGGCGCAGTGGTTTGGCGCCTGCCTTTGGCCCAGGGCGCGATCCTGGAGACCCGGGATCGAATCCCACATCAGGCTCCCGGTGCATGGAGCCTGCTTCTCCCTCTGCCTATATCTCTGCTTCTCTCTCTCTCTCTCTCTGTGTGTGACTATCATAAATAAATTAAAAAAAAAAGAGTCACCACGTCCAGGTGAGGCACAGGTGGGGACCAGGATCACCAGTGTCAGGGGAGGATCTTGCAAGAACCAGAGTCAACAGTTCGAGGCCAGACTTAGGTGGCAACCAGGGTCAGCAGGTCCAAGTCAGGCCAAAGTGGGGTTCACAGTCACTAGGGCACGGTGAGATCCAGAGAGGGACCAGAGTCACTTGGTCCAGGTGAGGTCCAGTTGTGGAACACAATGACCGGGTCCCAATTTTACCCAGTTGAGGACCATGGTCAACAGGGCCAGGCGAGGCCCAGATGGGGACCAGAGTCCCCAAATCCAAGTGAAGCCCAGGTGGGGACCACAGTCACCAGATCCAGGGTAGTCTCAGGTGCAGACCAGAATCACCCGGTACAGGTTACGTGCAGGTGGCAACCACACACACCAGGTTCCGGTGAGGCCCTGGTGGGGACCAGAGTCACGAGGTACATGAGAAGCTAGAAACACTGCAGCCACCAGGTCCACATGATGTCCATGTGGGAACGAGAATCACCAGTTACAGGTGAGGACCAGGCGGGGATCCGACTCACCATGTCCAGGTGAGACCCAAGTGGGCACCAGTGTCACCATGTCCAGGTGTGGCCCAGGTGAAGACCGGAGTTAATAGGTCCGGGTGGGTCACTGTTAGAGAACAGTGTAACCATATCCTGATGCTACCCAGGTGGGTACCAGAGACACCAGGTCCTTTTGAGGCCCAGGTGGGACCAGAGTCATGAGGTCCAGTTGAAGTCCCGATGGGAACCACAGTCACCAGGTCAGGTGAGGCCATGCTTAGGATCAGAGTCACCAGTTAGAGGTGAGGCCCAGGTGGAGCCAGAGTCACCTGGTACAGAAAAGGCCAAAGTCAGGACCAGAGTTACCAGGATCAGGTCAGTCCCAGTGGGGAATAGAGTAACCATGTCCCGATGATGCCCAAGTAGAACTTGAGTCACCACGTCCAGATGTGGCGCAGGTGGGGAGCATATTCACCTGGTCCCGGTGAGTCCCAGTTGAGGACCAGATGCCCCCGGGCTAGTTTAGCCTAGAGGGGTACGAGATTCACCTGGTCTAGGTGACATCCAGTTGGGGACCAGAGTCACCATGTCAGGCTGTGGCCCAGAGGGGATCCAGAGTCATCATGTCCAGGTGAGGTAAGGTGTGGAACAGAGTATCCAGGTCATAATGGTGCACAGGTGAGGACCAGAGTCACCAGATCTGGGGGAGGCCCAGTTAGGATCAGAGTCACCAGTTCTAGGTGAGTCCAAGAAGGATTCCACAGTAATCAGGTCCAGGTGGGGAACAAAGTCACCAGGACTGGGTGAGGCACATATGGGGACCAGATTCACCAGGTCCAGGTGATTCCCAGGTGGTGACCAGACTTACCAGTTCCGGGTGAGCAACAGGTAAGGACCAGATTCACAAGATCAAGTGAGGCCCACGTGGGAACCTGAGTCACCAGGTATGGGTGAGGCACAGGTGGCAACCCCACTCACCAGGTCCAGGTGAGGCCAACCTGCAGGCCATGCTGTGGAACCATGTCCCGATAATCCCCAGGTAGGGACCAGAGTCACCCGGTGCAAATGAGGCCCAGATGGAGCATATTCACTAGGTCCAGGTGAGGCCCAGTTGAAGACCAGAGTCACCAGATCTGGTTGAGGACTATCGGGGTACAGAATCACATGGTCCAGGTGACATCCAGGGGGGGACCAGCCTCACCAGATCCAGGTGAGGACCAGCTAAGGACCAGATTCAGCAGACCCTAGTGAAGCCCAAGGGGTGACCAGAGTCACCAGGTAAGGGTGAGTCCCAGAGGGGGAAGACAGTAACCAGTTTAGTTTGAGGCCCAGAATGTGACCAGAGGTCCCTAGTCAGAGTGAGGCCCAGGTGTGGAATAGTGTATCCAGGTCCCAATGATGCCTGTGAGGACCAGAGTCACTAGGGCCATACAGGCCCAGATGGGGAACAGAATCACTAGGTCCAGGTGAGGCATAGAATAAGACCACAGTCAGCAGTATCATTTGAGCCCCTTGCGGGAACCAGAGTCACTCTATCCAGCTGAGTCCCAGGTCCATGTGAGGCTCACGAGAGGACCAGATTCATTAGGTCGAAATGAGGCATAGCTGGGGACAAGAGTCACCAGGTCTGGTTGCGGCCTAGGTGGGGCAAGATTCAGCAGTTCTGAGTTAGGTCAAAGTAGGGACGAGAGACGTCAGGTCCAGGTGAGGCCAAACTGAGGAACAGAGTCACCAGATCCATGTGAGGTCCATGTTGGAAAGAGAGTCACCAGGTCCAAGAGAGGTCCAGGTGGGGACCAGAGTCACCAGATCCAGGTGAAGTCCAGGTGGGGACCAGAGTCACCAGATCAAGGTGAAGCCCAGGTGGGGACCAGAGTCACTAGGTCCAGATGCCCAGTTGAGGACCAGAGTTACCAGGTACACGTGAGGCCCCGGTGGGGATCAGAGGCAACAGGTCCATGTGAGGCCGGCTTGGGGACCATGGTCAACAGGTCTACTTGAGGCCCTGGTGTGGAACACAGTAAGCAGGTCCAGGTGAGTCCCCGGTGGTGACAAGAGTCACCACGTCCAGGTGAGCCCCAGGTGGGGACCAGGATCACCAGGTACAGGGGAGGCCCTTGAAAGAACCAGAGTCAACACGTCTAAGTCAAGCGCAGGGGGCAACCAGGGTCAGCAGGTCCAAGTCAGGCCAAAGTGGGGTTCACAGTCATTAGGGCACGGTGAGACCCAGAGTGGGACCAGAGTCACCTGGTCCAGGTGAGGTCCATTTGTGGAACACAGTCACCGGGCCCCAATTTTGCCGAGGTGAGGACCATGATCAACAGGGCCAGGTGAGGCCCAGATGGGGACCGGAGTCCCCAAATCCTGGTGAAGACCAGGTGGGGACCACGGTCACCAGATCCAGGGTAGTCTCAGGTGCAGACCAGTATCACAAGGTCCAGGTGTTGTGCAGGTGGCAACCACACTCACCAGGTACCGTTGAGGCCCTGGTGGGGACCAGAGTCACGAGGTACATGAGAAGCTAGAAACACTGCAGCCACCAGGTCCACATGATGTCCATGTGGGAACGAGAATCACCAGTTACAGGTGACGACCAGGTGGAGATCCGACTCAGCATGTCCAGGTGAGACCCAAGTGGGAACCAGTGTCACCATGTCCAGGTGTGTCCCAGGTGAAGACCAGAGTTAATAGGTCCGGCAGGGTCACTGTTAGTGAACATTGTAACCATATCCTGATGCTACCCTGGTTGTTACCAGAGACACCAGGTCCTGGTGAGGCCCAGGTGGGACCAGAGACATGAGGTCCAGGTGAGGTCCCGATAGTAAACACTCACCAGGTCTGGTGAGGCCACGCTTTGGATCAGAGTCACCAGTTACTGGTGAGGCCCAGGTGGAGCCAGAGTCACCTGGTCAGAAGAGGCCAAAGTCAGGACCAGAGTTACCAGGATCACTTCTGTCCCAGTTGTGAATAGAGTAACCATGTACCGATGATGCCCAGGTAGAACCAGAGTCACCAGGTCCAGATGAGGAGCAGGTGGGGAGCATATTCACTAGGTGTCGGTGAGGCCCAGATGAGGACCAGAATCCCAGGTCTAGTTGAGGCCTGGAGGGGTACCAGATTCACCTGGCCTGGTGACATCCAGATGGGGACCAGAGTCACCATGACAGGGTGTGGCCCGGAGGGGATCCAGAGTCATCATGCCCAGGTTAGGCTCAGGTGTAGAACAGAGATCCAGGGTATAATGGTCCACAGGTGAGGACCAGAATCACCAGATCTGTGTGAGGCCCAGTTAGGATCAGAGTCACCAGTTCCAGGTGAGGCCAAGAAGGAGTCCACAGAAATCAGGTCCAGGTGGGGAACAAAGTCACGAGGACTGGGTGAGGCCCAGATGGGGACCAGATTCACCAGGTCCAGGTGATTCCCAGGTGGTGACCAGAGTTACCAGTTCCGGGTGATTACAAGGTAAGGACCAAATTCACCAGGTCCAAGTAAGGCCCACGTGGGTACCTGTGTCTCCAAGCATGGGTGAGGCCCAGGTGGCAACCCGACTCTCCAGGTCCAGGTGAGGCCAAACTGCAGGCCATGCAGAGGAACCTTGTCCCGATGATACCCAGGTAGGGACTAGAGTTACCAGGTCCAGGTGAGGCCAACCTGCAGGCCATGCAGTGGAACCATGTCCCGATGATGCCCAGGTAGGGACCAGAGTCACCAGGTCCAAATGTGGCCCAGATGGAGCATATTCACTAGGTCCAGTGAGGCCCAGTTGGGGACCACTGTCACCAGATCTGGTTGAGGCTTAGAGGGGTACCACAATCACCTGGTCCAGGTGACATCCAAATGGGGACCAGAGGCACCAGGTCAGGGTGAGGCCCAGAGTGGTTCCAGAGTCACCATGTCCAGGTTAGGCTCAGGCGTGGAACAGAATCACCAAGTACCAATGATGCCCAGGTGAGGACGAGAGTCACCAGGTATGGGTGACACGCAGATAGGATCAGAGTCACCAGTTCCAGGTGAGGCTAAGAAAGAGTCCACAGCAAGCAGGTCCAGGTGGGGAACAAAGTCAGCAGGACTGGGTGAGGCCCAGATGAGGACCAGAATCACCAGGTCCAGGTGAGGCCCAGGTGGTGACCAGAGTCTCCGGGTCTGGGAGAGGACCAGGTAAGGACCAGATTCACCAGGTCCAATAGGCCCACATGGGGACCTGAGTCACCAGGTATGGGTGAGGCCCAGGTGGCAACCCCACTCACCAGGTCCAGGTGAGGCCAACCTGCAGGCCAGAGTCACCAGATCCAGGTGAGGCCTTAGTGGGCACCGGAGTCACCAGGTAAATGTGAGTCTACAAGAACACCACAGTCACCAGGTCAAGGTGTGGTTCATGTGGAAACGACAGTCACGAGGTCCAGTTGAGACCCAGGTGGGGACCACAGTCACCAGGTCCAGATTGAGGCCTGGGTGGTGGGTCCAGAGTCATCAGGACCAGTTGAGGCCAAAGTGTGGAGCAAAGTTATCATGTCCAGGTGAGGGCCAACTGGGGAACAGAGTAACCATGTCCCATTGAAGCTAGGTGGGAAAAGAGTCACAGGTCCAGTCGAGGCCTAAGTGAGGAGTAGATTCACCAGGTCCTGCTGAGGCCCAGTTGAGGACCAGTGTCCCCAGCTCCGGGTGAGTCCCAGAGTGGGACCAGAGACACCTGGTTCTGGTGATATCCAGGTGGGGACCAGAGTCACCACGTCAGGGTTAGGCCCAGAGGGGGACAAGAATCACTAGGTCCAGGAGAGGCCCCGATGTGGAACTGAAACCAGGTCCCATGATGCCCATATGAGGACCTGAGTCAGGAGGTCCAGGTGAGGTCCCTGTGGGAACCAGTCACCTCGTCCAGGTGAGGCCCAAGTGGGACCACAGTCACCAGGTCCAGGTGAGGCCCAGGTATATATGAGTGTATCCAGGTCGCAATGATGCCCAGATAAGGACCAGAGTCAACAGTCCAGGAGAGGCCCAAATATGGACCAGAGTCATTTTGTTCCAGGTGATGCTTGATGGAGACCACAGGAATCAGGTCCAGGAGAGCCCCATATGGGAACCAGAGCCACCAGATCCAGGCGAGGTCCTAGTGGGACCACAGTCACAAGGTCCAGGTGAGGCGCAGGTGGCAACAGGATTGACCAAGTCCAGGTGAAGCCCAGCTGGCGACCAGTCACCAGATCCAAGTGAGGACAAGCTAAGGACCAGATTCACAAGGCCCAAATGAAGCCCATGGGGTGACCAGAGTCACCAGGTAAGGGTGAGTCCCAGAGGGGGAACCAGAGTAACCAGTTTAGTTTGAGGCCCAGAATGGGTCCAGAGGTCCCTAGTCAGAGTGAGTCCCAGGTGTGGAATAGTGTATCCAGGTCCCAATGATGCCTGGGTGAGGACCAGAGTCACTAGGGCCATGCAGGCCCAGATGGGGACAAATCACTAGGTCCTGGTGAGGCATAGAATAAGACCACAGTCAGCAGTATCATTTTATCCCCTTGCATGAACCAGAGCCACTCTATCCAGCTGAGTCCCAGGTCCATGTGAGGCTCACGTGAGGACCAGATTCATTAGGTCGAATTGAGGCATAGCTGGGGACAAGAGTCACCAGGTCTGGGTGCGGGCTAGGTGGGGCAAGATTCAGCAGTTCTGAGTTAGGTCAAAGTGGGGACGAGAGACGCCAGGTCCAGGTGAGGCCAAACTGAGGGCCAGAGTCAACAGATCCAGGTGAGGTCCATGTTGGAAAGAGAGTCACTAGGTCCGGGAGAGGTCCAGGTGGGGACCAGATTCACCAGATCCACGTGAAGCCCAGGTGGGGACCAGAGTCACTAGGTCCAGATGAGGCCCAGGTGAGGACCAGAGTTACCAGGTACACGTGAGGCCCCGGTGGGGATCAGAGGCAACAGGTCCATGTGAGGCCGGCTTGGGGACCATGGTCAACAGGTCTACTTGAGGACCTGGTGTGTAACACAGTAAGCAGGTCCAGATGAGTCCCCGGTGGTGAAAAGAGTCACCACGTCCAGGTGAGTCCCAGGTGGGGACCAGGACCACCAGGTACAGTTGAGGCCCTTGAAAGAACTAGAGTCTACTGGCACAAAAACGGACACATAGATCAGTGAAACAGAATAGAGAATCCAGAAGTGGACCCTGAACTTTATGGGCAACTAATATTCGATAAAGGAGGAAAGACTATCCATTCGAAGAAAGACAGTCTCTTCAATAAATGGTGCTGGGAAAATTGGACATCCACATGCAGAAGAATGAAACTAGACCACTCTCTTTCACCATACACAAAGATAAACTCAAAATGGATGAAAGATCTAAATGTGAGACAAGATTCCATCAAAATCCTAGAGAAGAACACAGGCAACACCCTTTTTGAAGTCGGCCATAGTAACTTCTTGCAAGATACATCCACGAAGGCAAAAGAAACAAAAGCAAAAATGAACTATTGGGACTTCATCAAGATAAGAAGCTTTTGCACATCAAAGGATACAGTCAACAAAACTCAAAGACAACCTACAGAATGGGAGAAGATATTTGCAAATGACATATCAGATAAAGGACTAGTTTCCAAGATCTAAAAAGAACTTATCAAACTCAACACCAAAGAAACAAACAATCCAATCATGAAATGGGCAAAAGACATGAACAGAAATCTCACAGAGGAAGACATAGACATGGCCAACATGGACATGAGAAAATGCTCTGCATCACTTGCCATCAGGGAAATACAAATCAAAACCACAATGAGATACCACCTCACACCAGTGAGAATGGGGAAAATTAACCAGACAGGAAACAACCAATGTTGGAGAGGATGCGGAGAAAAGGGAATCCTCATACACTGTTGGTGGGAATGTGAACTGGTCCAGCCACTCTGGAAAACGGTGTGGAGGTTCCTCAAACAGTTAAAAATATACCTGCCCTACGACCCAGCAATTGCACTGTTGGGGATTTTCCCCAAAGAGACAAATGCAATGAAACGCCGGGACACCTGCACCCCGATGTTTAGAGCAACAATGGCCACGATAGCCAAACTGTGGAAGGAGCCTCGGTGTCCAACGAAAGATGAATGGATAAAGAAGATGTGGTTTATGTATACAATGGAATATTACTCAGCTATTAGAAATGACAAATACCCACCATTTGCTTCAACGTGGATGGAACTGGAGGGTATTATGCTGAGTGAAGTAAGCCAGTCGGAGAAAGACAAACATTATATGTTCTCATTCATTTGGGGAATATAAATAATAGTGAAAGGGAATATAAGGGAAGGGAGAAGAAATGTGTGGGAAATATCAGAAAGGGAGACAGAACGTAAAGACTGTTAACTCTGGGAAACAAACTAGGGGTGGTAGAAGAGGAGGAGGGTGGGGGTGGGAGTGAATGGGTGACGGGCACTGGGGGTTATTCTGTATGTTAGTAAATAGAACACCAATAATAAAAAATAAATTTAAAAAAAAAAGAAAAAAGAAAGAACCAGAGTCAACAGGTCGAAGTCAAGCGCAGGTGGCAACCAGGGTCAGCAGGTCCAAGTCAGGCCAAAGTGGGGTTCACAGTCATTAGGGCACGGTGAGACCCAGAGGGGGACCAGAGTCACCATGTCAGGGTAAGGCCCAGAGGGGATCCAGAGTCATCATGTCCAAGAGAGGCTCAGGAGTGGAACAGACTATTCAGGTCATAATGGTCCACAGGTGAGGACCAGAGTCAACAGAACTGGGTGAGGCCCAGGTAGGAGCAGAGTCACCAGTTCCAGGTGAAGCAAAGAAGTAGTCCACAGCAATCAGGTCCAGATGGGGAAGAAAGTCACCAGGACTGGGTGAGGCCCAGAAGGGGACCAGAGTCACCATGTCAGATTGAGGCCCAGAGGGGATCCAGACTCAACATGTCCAGGAGAGGCTCAGTTGTGGAACAGAGTATCCAGGTCATAATGATCCACAGGTGAGGACCAGAGTCACCAGATCTGTGTGAGGCCCAGTGATGTTCAGAGTCACCAGTTCCAGGTGAGGCCAAGAAGGTGTCCACAGCAATCAGGTCCAGGGCGGAACAAAGTCACCAGGACTGGGTGAGGCCTAGAGGGGTACCTGATTCACCAGGTCCATGTGAGGCCCAGGTGGGGACCTGATTCCCCGTTCTGGGAGAGGACCAGGTAAGGACCAGATTCACCAGGTCCAAGAGGCCCACGTGGGAACCTGAGTCACCATGTATGGGTGAGGCCCAGGTGGCCACCCCACTCAACATGTCCAGCTGAGTCCAACCTGCAGGCCATGCAGAGGAACAATGTCCCGATGATGCCCAGCTAGGGACCAGAGATACCAGGTCCAGGTAAGGCCAACCTGCAGGCCAAGAAGTGGAACCATATCGGGATGATGCCCAGGTAGGGCCCAGAGTCACTAGGTCCAAATGAGGCCCAGATGGAGCATATTCACTAGGTCCAGGTGAGGCCCAGTTGACAATCACAGTCACCAGATCTGGTTGAGTCCTAGAGGGGTACCAGAATCACCTGGTCCACGTGACATCCAGTTGGGGACCAGAGTCACCAGTTCTAGTGAGAGGTCCAGGTGGGGACCAGAGTCAACGGATCCAGGTAAGTCCAGGTGGGGACCTGAGTCACCAGATCCAGGTGAAGCCCAGGTGGAGACCAGAGTCTCTAGGACCAGATGAGGCCCAGGTGAGGACAGGAGTTACCAGGTACACGTGAGGCCCAGGTGGGGACCAGGATCACCAGGTACAGGGGAGGCCCTTGAAAGAACCAGAGTCAACAGTTCGAGGTTAGGCGCAGGTGGCAACCAGGGTCAGCAGGTCCAAGTCAGGTCAAAGTGGGGTTCACAGTCACTAGGCACGGTGAGACCCAGAGGGGGACCAGAGTCACCTGGTCCAGTTGAGGTCCAGTTTTGGAACACAGTTACCGGGTCCCAATATTGCCCAGTGGAGGACCATGGTCAACAGGGCCAGGTGAGGCCCAGATGGGGACCGGAGTCCAAATATCCAGGTGAAGCCCAGGTGGGGACCACAGTCACCAGATCCAGGGTAGTCTCAGGTGCAGACCATAATCACCAGGTCCAAGTGAGGTGCAGGTGGCAACCACATTCCCCAGGACCCAGTGAGGCCCTGGCGGTGACCAGAGTCACAAGGTACATGAGAAGCTAGAAACACTGCAGCCACCAGGTCCACATGATGTCCATGTGGGCCGGAGAATCAGCAGTTACACGTTAGGACCAGGTGGGGATCCGACTCACCATGTCAAGTTGAGACCCAGGTGGGATCCAGTGTCACCATGTCCCGGTGTGGCGCAGGTGAAGACCAGAGTTAATAGGTCCGGCTGGGTCACTGTTAGTGAACAGTGTAACCATATCCTTATGCTACCCAGGTGGGTACCGGAGACACCAGGTCCTGGTGAGGTCCAGGTGGGACCAGAGACATGAGGTCCAGGTAAGATCCCGATGGGAACCACAGTCACCAGGTCAGGTGAGGCCATGCTTAGAATCAGAGTTACCAGTTACAGGTGAGGCCCAGGTGGAGCCAGAGTGACCTGGTAGAGAAGAGGCCAAAGTCAGTACCAGAGTTACTAGGATCAGGTCAGTCCCATTGGGGAATAGAGTAACCATGTCCCGATGATGCCCAGGTAGAACCCGAGTCACCACGTCCAGATGAGGCGCAGGTGGGAAGCATGTTCACTAGGTCCAGGTGAGGCCCAGTTGAGGACCAGAGTCACCAGGTCTGGTTGAGGCCGACAGGGGTCCCAGATTCACCTGGTCTAGGTGACATCCAGATGGAGACCAGAGTCACCATGTCAGAGTGAGGCCCAGAGAGGATCCAGAGTCATCATGTCCAGGTGAGGCTCAGGTGTGGAACAGAGTATCCAGGTCATAGTGGTCCACAGGTGAGGACCAGAGTCAACAGATCTGGGTGAGGCCCAGTTAGGATCAGAGTCACCAGTTCCAGGTGAGGCCCAAAAGGAGTCCACAGCAATCAGGTCCAGGTGGGGAACAAAGTCACCAGGACTGGGTGAGGCCCAGATGGCGACTATATTCTCCAGGTCCAGGGGATTCCAAGGTGGTGACCAGAATTACCAGATTCACCAGGTCCAAGAGGCCCACGTGGGGACCTGAGTCACCAGGTATGGGTGACGCCCAGGTGGCAACCCCACTCACCAGGTCCAGGTGAGGCCAACCTGTAGGCCAGAGTCACCAGATCCAGGTGAGGCCCTAGTGGGGACCGGAGTCACCAGGTAAATGTGAGTCTACAAGAACACCACAGTCACCAGGTCCAGGTGTGGTTCATGTGGGAACGAGAGTCACCAGGTCCAGGTGAGACCCAGGTGGGGACCACAGTCACCAGGTCCAGATTGAGGCCTAGGTGGGGCGACCAGAGTCATCAGGACCAGGTGAGGCCAAAGTGTGGAGCAAAGTTATCATGTCCAGGTGAGGCCCAGGTGGGGAACAGAGTAACCATGTCCCATTGATGCCAGGTGGGAAAAGAGTCACAAGTTCCAGAAGAGGCCTATGTGAAGAGTAGATTCATCAGGTCCTGTTGAGGCCCAGTTGAGGACCAGTGTCCACAGCTCCGGTGAGTCTCAGAGGGGGACCAGAATCACCCGGTTCTGGTGATATCCAGGTGGGGACTAGAGCACCACGTCAGGATGAGTCCCAGACGGGGACGAAAATCACTAGCTCCAGGTGAGGCCCGATGTGGAAATGAGAAACCAGGTCCCATGATGCCCATATGAGGACCTGAGTCACCAGGTCCAGGTGAGGTCCCTGTCGGAACCAGTCACCTCGTCCAGGTGAGGCCCAGGTGGGACCACAGTCACCAGGTCCAGGTGAGGCCCAGGTATATAAGAGAGCATCGAGGTCCCAATGATGCCCAGGTAAGGACCAGAGTCAACAGGTCCAGGAGAGGCCCAAATACGGATCAGAGTCATTGTGTACCAGGTGAGGCCAGATGGAGACCACAGGAACCAGGTCCAGGAGAGCCCCATATGGGAACCAGAGCCACGAGATCCAGGTGAGGTCCAGGTGGAACCACAGTCACAAAGTCCAGGTGAGGCACAGGTGGCAACAGGATTCACCAAGTCCAGGTGAGGCCCAGGTGGCGACCAGTCACCACATCCAGGCGCGGACCAGCTAAGGACCAGATTCACCAGGCCGAAGTGAAGCCCAAAGGGTGACCAGAGTCACCAGGTAAGGGTGAGCCCCAGAGGGGGAACCAAAGTAACCAGTTTAGTTTGAGGCCCAGAATGGGACCAGAGGTCCCTGGTCAAAGTGAGGTCAGGTGTGGAATAGAGTATCCAGGGTGAGGATCATTGGGTCCATCACCCAATGATGCCTGGGTGAGGACCAGAGTCACTGGGGCCATGCAGGCCCAGATGGGGAACAGAATCACTAGGTCCTGGTGAGGCATACAATAAGACCACAGTCAGCAGTATCAGCCAAGCCCCTTGCGGGAACCAGAGCCACTCTATCCAGCTGAGTCCCCGGTCCAGGTGAGGCTCCCGTGAGGACCAGATTCATTAGGTCGAATTGAGGCATAGCTGGGGACAAGAGTCACCAGGTCTGGGTGCAGCCTAAGTTGGGCTAGATTCAGCAGTTCTGAGTTAGGTCAAAGTGGGGACGAGAGACGCCAGTTCCAGTTGAGGCCAAACTGAGGACCAGAGTCACCAGATCCATGTGAGGTCCATGATTGAAAGAAAGTCACCAGGTCCGGGAGAGGTCCAGGTGGGGATCAGAGTCACCAGTTCCAGGTGAGGCCAAGAACGATTCCACAGAAATCAGGTCCAGGTGGGGAACAAAGTCACCAGGACTGGGTGAGGCCTAGATGGGGACCAGATACACAAGGTCCAGGTGATATCCAGGTGGTGACCAGACTTACCAGTTCCGGGTGAGAACCAGGTAAGGACAAGATTCACCAGGTCCAAGTGAGGCCCAAGTGGGGACCTGTGTCACCAGGCATAGGTGAGGCCCAGGTGGCAACCCCACTGACCAGGTCCAGGTGAGGCCAACGTGCAGGCCATGCAGAGGAACCATGTCCCGATGATCACCATTTAGGGACCAGACTTACCAGGTCCAAGTGAGGCCAACCTGCAGGCCATGCAGTGGAACCATGTCCCGATGATGCCCAGGTAGGGACCAGAGTCACCAGGTCCAAAAGAGGCCCAGATGGTGCATATTCACTAGGTCCAAGTGAGGCCCAGTTGAGGACCAGAGTCACCAGATCTGGTTGAGGTCTAGAAGGGTACCAGAATCACCTGGTCAGGGTGAGGCCCAGAGAGGTTCCAGAGTCATCATGTCCAGGTGAGGCTCAGGTGTGGAACAGAGTCTCCAGGTCCCAATGATGCCCAGGTGAGGAACAGAGTCACCAGGTCTGGGTGACGCTCAGATAGGATCAGAGTCACCAGATCTTGTTGAGGTCTAGAGGGGTACCACATTCACCAGGTCCAGGTGAGGCACAGGTGGTGACCAGAGTCCCCATTCTGGGAAAGGACCAGGTAAGGACCAGATTTACCAGGTCCAAGAGGCCCACGTGGGGACCTGAGTCACCAGGTATGGGTGAGGCCCAGGTGGCAATAACACTCACCAGGTCCAGGTGAGGCCAACCTGCAGGCCATGCAGTGGAACCATATCCCGATGATGCCCAGGTAGGGAGAAGAGTTACCAGGTCCAGGTGAGACCAACCTGCATGCCATGCAGTGGAAGCCTATCCAGATGATGCCCAGGTAGAGACCAGACTTACCAGGTCCAGGTGAGGCCAACCTGCAGGCCATGCAGTGGTACCATATCCCGATGATGCCCAGGTATGGACCAGAGTCACCAGGTGCAAATGAGGCCCAGATGGAGCATATTCACTAGGTCCAGGTGAGGCCCAGTTGAAGACCAGAGTCACCAGATCTGGTTGAGGACTATCGGGGTAGAGAATCACCTGGTCCAGGTGACATCCAGATGGGGACCAGCCTCACCAGGTCAGGGTGAGGCCCAGAGAGGTTCCATAGTCATCATGTCCAGGTGAGGCTCAGGTGTGAAACAGAGTCACTTGGTACCAATGATGCCCAGGTTAGGGTCAGAGTCACCAGGTCTGGGTGACGCGCAGATAGGATCAGAGTCACCTGTTCCAGGTGAGGCCAAGAAGGAGCCCACAGCAATCAGGTCCAGGGGGGGGAACAAAGTCACCAGGACTGGGTGAGGCCCAGATGGGGACCCGATTCACCAGGTCCAGGTGATTCCCAGGTGGTGACCTGAGTTACCAGTTCCGGGTGAGCACCAGGTAAAGACCAGATTCACAAGGTCCAAGTGAGGCCCACGTGGGAACCTGAGTCACCAGGTATGGGTGAGGCCCAGGTGGTAACCCCACTCAACAGGTCCAGGTGAGGCCACCTGCAGGCCATGCAGAGGAACCATGTCCCGATGATGCACAGGTAAGGACAGGCCTTACCATGTCCAGGTGAGGCCAACCTGCAGGCCAGAGTCACCAGATCCAGGTGAGGCCCTAGTGGGGTCCGGAGTCACCAGGTAAATGTGAGTCTACAAGAACACGGCAGTCACCAGGTCCAGGAGTGGTTCATGTGGGAACGAGAGTCACCAGTCCAGGAGAGGACCAGGTGGGGACCAGAGCCACCAGACCCAGGTGAAGTCCAGGTGGGGACCAGAGTCACTAGATCCAGGTGAAGCCCAGGTGGGGACCCGAGTCACTAGGTCCAGATGAGGCCCAGGTGAGGACCAGAGTTACCAGGTACACGTGAGGCCCCGGTGGGGTTCAGAGGCAACATGTCCATGTGAGCCCGGCTTGGGGACCATGGTCAACAGGTCTACTTGAGGCCCAGGTGTGGAACACAGTAAGCAGGTCCAGGTGAGTCCCCGGTGGTGACAAGAGTCACCACGTCCAGGTGAGGCCCAGGTGGGGACCAGGATCACCAGGTCCAGGTGATTCCCAGGTGGTGACCTGAGTTACCAGTTCCGGGATAAGACCAGGTAAGGACCAGATTCACCAGGTCAAGAGAAGCCCACGTGGGGACCTGTGTCACCAGGTATGGTTGAGGCCCAGTTAGCAACCCCACTCACCAGGTCCAGGTCAGGCCAGTATTCGGCCCTTGCAGAGGAACCGTGTCCCGATGATGCCCAGGTAGGGACCAGAGTTACCAGGTCCACGTGAGGCCAACCTGCAGGCCATGCAGTGAAACCATGTCCCGATGATGCCCAGGGAGGGACCAGAGTCACCAGGTCCAAATGAGGCCCAGATGGAGCATATTAACAAGGTCCAGGTGAGGCCCAGTTGAGGACCAGAGTAACCAGATCTTGTTGTGGCCTAGAGGGATACCAGAATCACCTGATCCAGGTGACATCCAGATGGGGACCAGAGTCACCAGGTCAGGGTGAAGCCCAGAGAGGTTCCAGAGTCATCATGTCCAGGTGAGGCTCAGGTGTGGAACAGAGTCACCAGGTACCAATGATGCCCAGGTGAGGACCAGAGTCACCAGATCTGGGAGACGCGCATATAGGATCACAGTCACCAGTTCCAGGTGAGGCCTAGATAGAGTCCACAGCAATCAGGTACAGGTGGGGAACAAAGTCACCAGGACTCGGTGAGGCCCAGATGGGGACCAGATTCACCAGGTCCAGTTAAGGCCCAGGTGGTGACCAGAATCCCTGGGTCTGGGAGAGGACAAGGTAAGGACCAGATTCACCAGGTCCAAGTGAGGCCCACGTGGGGACCTGAGTCACCAGGTATGGGTTATGCCCAGGTGGCTACCCCACTCACCAGATCCAGGTGAGGCCAACCTGCATGCCAGAGTCACCAGATCCAGGTGAGGCCCTAGTCGGGACCGGAGTCACCAGGTAAATGTGAGTCTACAAGAACACCACATCCACCAGGTCCAGGTGTGGTTCATGTGGGAACGAGTGTCACCAGGTCCAGGTGAGACCCAGGTGGGGACCACAGTCATCAGGTCCAGACTGAGGGCGACTTGGGTAGACCAGAATCATCAGGACCAGTTGAGGCCAAAGTGTGGAGCAAAGTTATCATGTCCAGGTGTGGCCCAGGTGGGGAACAGAGTAACCATGTCCCATTGATGCCAGGTGGGAAAAGAGTCACAAGGTCCAGACGAGGCCGAAGTCAGGAGTAAATTCACCAGGTCCTGTGGAGGCCCAGTTGAGGACCAGTGTCCCCAGCTCCGGGTGAGTCCCAGAGGGGGACCAGAGTCACCCGGTTCTGGTGATATCCAGGTGGGGACCAGAGTCACCACGTCAGGGTGAGGCCCAGAGCGGGACGAGAATCACTAGGTCAAGGTGCGGCCCCAATGTAGAACTGAGAAACCAGATCCCATGATGCCCATATGAGCACCTGAGTCACCAGGTCCAGGTGAGGTCCCTGTGGGAACCACTCACCTCGTCCAGGTGAGGCTCAGGTGGGACCACAGTCACCAGGTCCAGGTGAGGCCCAGGTATATGAGAGTATCCAGGTCCCAATGATGCCCAGGGAAGGACCAGAGTCAACAGGTCCAGGAGAGGCCCAAATATGGATCAGAGTCATTGTGTTCCATGTGAGGCCTGATGGAGACCATAGGAACCAGGGCTAGGAGAGCCCCATATGTGAAGCAGAGCCACCAGATCCTGGTGAAGTCCAGGTGGGACAACAGTCAGAAGATCCAGGAGAGGCGCAGGTGGGAACAGGATTCACCAAGTCCACGTGAGGCCCTGGTGGCAACCAGTCACCAGATCCAGGTGCGGACCAGCTAAGGACCAGATTCACCAGGCCCAAGTGAAGCCCAAGGGGTGACCAGAGTCACCAGGTAAGGGTGAGGCCCAGAGGGGGAACCAGAGTAACCAGTTTAGTTTGAGGCCAAGAATGGGACCAGAGTTCCCTGGTCAAAGTGAGGCCCAGGTGTGGAATCGAGTATCCAGGTCCCAATGATGCCTGGGTGAGGACCAGAGTCACTAGGGCCATGCAGGCCCAGATGGGGAACAGAATCAATAGGTCCTGGCGAGGCATAGAATAAGACCAGAGTCACCAGTTTCAGGTGAACCTTTGTGGAAACCAGAGCCACTCTAGCCAGCTGAGTCCCAAGTCCATGTGAGGCCCACGTGAGGACCAGATTCATCAGGTCGAATTGAGGCATAGCTGGGGACAAGAGTCACCAGGTCTGGGTGCGGTCTAGGTGGGGCAAGATTCAGCAGTTCTGAGTTAGGTCAAAGTGGGGACGAGAGAGGCCAGGTCCAAGTGAGGCCAAACTGAGGACCAGAGTCAACAGATCCAGGTGAGGTCCATGTTGGAAAGAGAGTCACCAGGTCCAGGAGAGGTCCAGGTGGGGACCAGAGTCACCAGGTCCAGGAGAGGTCCAGGTGGGGACCAGAGTCACCAGATCCAGGTGAAGTCCAGGTGGGGACCAGAGTCACCAGATCCAGGTGAAGCCCAGGTGGGGACCGGAGTCACTAGGTCCAGATGAGGCCCAGGTGAGGACCAGAGTTACCAGGTACACGTGAGGCCCCGGTGGGGATCAGAGGCAACAGGTCCATGTGAGGCCTGCATGGGGACCATGGTCAACAGGTCTACTTGAGGCCCAGGTGTGGAACACAGTAAGCAGGTCCAGGTGAGTCCCCGGTAGTGACAAGAGTCACCACGTCCAAGTGAGGCCAGGTGGGGACCAGGATCACCAGGTCCAGAGGAGTCCCTTGAAAGAACCAGAGTCAACAGTTCAAGGTCAGGCGCAGGTGGCATCCAGGGTCAGCAGTTCCAAGTGAGGCCAAAGTGGGTTTCACAGTCACTAGGGCACGGTGAGACCCAAAGTTGGACCAGAGTCACCTAGTCCAGGTGAGGTCCAGTTGTGGAACACAGTCACCGGGTCCCAATTTTGCGCAGTTGAGGATCATGGTCAACAGGGCCAGGTGAGGCCCAGATGGAGACAGGAGTCCCCAAATCCAGGTGAAGCCGAGGAGCGGAACACAGTCACCAGATCCAGGGTAGTCTCAGATGCAGACCAGAATCACCAGGTCCAGGTGAGGTGCCGGGGGCACCCACACTCACCAGGTCCCGGTGAGGCTCTGGTGGGGATCAGGGTCACGAGGTACATGAGAAGCTAGAAACACTGCAGTCACCAGGTCCACATGATGTCCATGTGGGCCGGAGAATCACCAGTTACAGGTGAGGCCCAGGTGGAGCCAGAGTAACCTGGTACAGAAGAGGCCAAAGTCAGGACCAGAGTTACCAGGATCAGGTTAATCCCAGTGGGGAATAGAGTAACCATGTCCCGATGATGCCCAGGTAGAACCAGAGTCACCAGGTCCAGATGAGGTGCAGGTGGGGAGCATATTCACTAGGTCCCGGTGACGCCCACTTGAGGACCAGAGTCACGAGGTCTAGTTGATTCGTTTTGATTGAATTCGATTCTTTTCGATTCGATTCAATTAGATTCTTTTCGATTGGATTCAATTTGTTTCGATTCGAATCATTTTGATTCTTTCCGATTGGATTCCATTCGATTCTTTTCGATTTGATTCTTTTCGATTCTATTCATTTCGATTATTTTCGTTGAGATTAGATTCTTTTCGATTTGATTTTTTTCGGTTCGAGTTGATTCATTTCGTTTATTTTGGTTAGGATCAATTCAATTCGATTCTTTTTGATTTGATTTGATTCTATTCGATTTCTTTCGATTCTATTCTATTGTATTCTTTTCGATTCGATTCCATTCAATCTGATTCTTTTCGATTCGATTCGTTTTGATTCTTTTCAATTCAATTCTATGAGAATTTTTTCGATTTGATTCGATTCGATTCTTTTAGATTCTACTTGATTTGTTTCTTTTTGATTCGTTTTGATTCGATTCTTTTTGATTCATGTCGATTCGATTCGATTCTTTTGTTACTTTTTTTATTTTTTATTTTTTTTTATTCTTTTGTTTCGATTCGATTCTTTTCAATTCGAATCTTTTCGTTACATGGAATTCGATTCTTTTCGTTTGATTCTTTATGATTTTTTTCAACGCGATTGAATTCGCTTCTTTTTTATGATAGTCACAGAGAGAGAGAGGCAGAGACACAGGCAGAGGGAGAAGCAGGCTCCATGCACCGGGAGCCTGATGTGGGATTCGATCCCGGGTCTCCAGGATCGCGCCCTGTGCCAAAGGCAGGCGCTAAACCGCTGCGCCACCCAGGGATCCCTCAATTCGATTCTTTTTTATTCGAATCTATTCAATTCTTTTTGATTCGATTTGATTCTATTCGAGTTTTTTCGATTTGATTCGATTAGTTCTTTTTGATTCAATTCAATTCATTTCTTTTGATTCAAATCAATTCGATTCTTTTGGATTCGATTCGATTCTTTTGTATTCGATTCTTTTGGATTCGAATCGAGTGGATTCTTTTCATTGCGATCGGATTCATTTCAATTCGATTCTTTTCGATTCGAATGTTTTCGAATCAATTCGATAGTTTTTGATTCGATTCGATTCTTTTCGTGTCGATTTGATTCTTTTCGATTCGATTCTTTTCTATTTGAATCGATTCGATTCTTTTCATTTCGATTCGATTTGATTCAATTCGATTCTTTTCGATCAATTCAATTTGATTGTTTTCGATTTGATTCGATTCGATTCTTTTCGATTCTATTCAATTCGATTATTTTCCATTCGATGATGCAATTGGATTCTTTTCGATTCAATTCGATTCTTTTCGATTCGATTCGACTCGATTTCATGCTTTTTGATTCGATTCGACTACAATTTAATCGACTGATTCAATTTGATTCTTTTCTTTTCGGTTGGATTCTTTTCTATTCGATTTTTTTCTATTCAATTCGATTCTTTCAATTCAATTCGATTCGATTCGATTCGATTCAATTCCTTTCGTTTCAAATCGATTCGTTTCAATTCGAGTCTTTTCAATTTGATGCTTTTCGATTCGGTTCGATTTGATATTTTTAATTTGATTCGAGTCTTTTCGATTCGATTCGATTCTTTTCAATTCGATTCTTTTCGATTCGAGTCTTTTTGATTCGATTCATTTCGATTCGATTCGATTCTTTTCACTCCGATTTGATGCTTTTCCATTTGATCTGATTTGTTTCATTTCGATTCTTTTCGATTCAATTCGATTCTTTTCGATTCCATTAAATTTGATTCGATTCTTTTCGATTCGATTAGATTCTTTTCGATTTGATTCCATTCAGTTCGATTCTTTTCGATTCGATTGGATTCTTTTCGATTTGATTCAATTCTTTCGATTCGATTTGATTTGATTCTTTTCGATTCGATTCAATACGATTCTTTTCATTTCGATTCTAATCGATTCTCTTCGATTCGTTTCGATTCGTTTCGATTCTATTCGATTTTTTTCGATTCTATTCTATTCGATTCATTTTGAATCATTTCGATTTGATTCTGTTCGAGTGGTTTCTATTAGATTCTTTTCGATTTGATTCAATTCGATTCGAGTCTTTTTGATTCGAGTCTTTTCGACTCGATTCAATTCAATATGATTCTTTTAGATTCGATTCGATTCGATTGTTTTCGTTTCGATTCGACTTTTTTTGATTCGATTCTTTTCGATTCGATTGTTTTCAATTCGATTGATTCGATTCTTTTCAATTCTATGCTATTCAAAGCGATTCTTTTGTATTTGATTCGATTCGATTGATTTCTTTTTGATTCGGTTCGATTCGTTTCTTTTTGATTCGATTCAATTCTTTTCGATTCGATTCTTTTCGATTCGATTTGATTCTTTTCGATTCTATTCTATTCTATTCTTTTGTATTCCATTCGAATCGATTCGTTTTGATTGAATTCGATTCTTTTCGATTCGATTCAATTAGATTCTTTTCGATTGGATTCAATTTGTTTCGATTCGAATCAATTTGATTGTTTTCGATTGGATTCCATTCGATTCTTTTCGATTTGATTCAATTCGATTCTTTTCGATTCTATTCATTTCGATTATTTTCGTTGAGATTAGATTCTTTTCGATTTGATTTTTTTTGCTTCGAGTCAATTCATTTCGCTTATTTTGGTTAGGATCAATTCAATTCGATTCTTTTTGATTTGATTTGATTCTATTCGATTTCTTTCGATTCTATTCTATTGTATTCTTTTCTTTTCCATTCCGTTCAATTCGATTCTTTTCGATTCGATTCGATTGCTTTAGATTTGATTCCATTCTTTCGATTGTATTTGATATGATTCTTTTCGTTTCGATTTGATACGATACTTTTTATTTTTTTATTTATTTTTTTTTCAAATTTTTTTTTATTTATTTATGATAGTCACAGAGAGAGAGAGAGAGGCAGAGACACAGGCAGAGGGAGAAGCAGGCTCCATGCACCGGGAGCCCGACGTGGGATTCGATCCCGGGTCTCCAAGACTGCGCCCCGGGCCAAAGGCAGGCGCCAAACCGCTGCGCCACCCAGGGATCCCGATACTTTTTATTTTGATTCGAATCGATTCTCTTCGGTTCGATTCGTTTTGATTCTTTTCGATTCAATTCTATTCGAATTTTTTCGATTTGATTCGATTCGATTCTTTTAGATTCGACTTGATTTGTTTCTTTTCGATTCGTTTTGATTCGATTCTTTTTGATTCATCTCAATTCGATTCGATTCTTTTGTTTCTTTTTTTTTATTTTTTTTTATTCTTTTGCTTCGATTCGATTCTTTTCAATTCGAATCTTTTCGTTACATGGAATTCGATTCTTTTCGTTTGATTCTTTATGATTTTTTTCAACGCGATTCAATTCGATTCTTTTTTTTATGATAGTCACAGAGAGAGAGAGGCAGAGACACAGGCAGAGTGAGTAGCAGGCTCCATGAACCGGGTGCCCGATGTGGGATTCGATCCCGGGTCTCCAGGAACGCGCCCTGGGCAAAGGCAGGCGCTAAACCGCTGCGCCACCCAGGGATCCCTCAATTCGATTCTTTTTTATTCGAATCTATTCAATTCTTTTTGATTCGATTTGATTCTATTCGAGTTTTTTCGATTTGATTCGATTAGTTCTTTTTGTTTCAATTCAATTCATTTCTTTTGATTCAAATCAATTCGATTCTTTTGGATTCGATTCGATTCTTTTGGATTCGATTCTTTTGGATTCGAATCGAGTGGATTCTTTTCATTGCGATCGGATTCATTTCAATTCGATTCTTTTCGATTCGAATGTTTTCGAATCAATTCGATACTTTTTGATTCGATTCGATTCTTTTCGTGTCGATTTGATTCTTTTCGATTCGATTCTTTTCTATTTGAATCGATTCGATTCTTTTCATTTCGATTCGATTTGATTCAATTCGATTCTTTTCGATCAATTCAATTTGATTGTTTTCGATTTGATTCGATTCGATTCTTTTCTATTCTATTCAATTCGATTATTTTCCAGTCGATGATGCAATTGGATTCTTTTCGATTCGATTCGATTCTTTTCGATTCGATTCGACTCGATTTCATGCTTTTTGATTCGATTCGACTAGAATTTAATCGACTGATTCAATTTGATTCTTTTCTTTTCGGTTGGATTCTTTTCTATTCGATTTTTTTCTATTCAATTCGATTCTTTCAATTCAATTCGATTCGATTCGATTCGATTCAATTCTTTTCGTTTCAAATCGATTCGTTTCAATTCGAGTCTTTTCAATTTGATGCTTTTCGATTCGGTTCGATTTGATATTTTTAATTTGATTCGAGTCTTTTCGATTCGATTCGATTCTTTTCAATTCGATTCTTTTCGATTCGAGTCTTTTTGATTCGATTCATTTCGATTCGATTCGATTCTTTTCAATTCGATTTGATGCTTTTCCATTTGATCTGATTTGTTTCATTTCGATTCTTTTCGATTCAATTCGATTCTTTTCGATTCGATTAGATTCTTTTCGATTTGATTCCATTCAGTTCGATTCTTTTCGATTCGATTGGATTCTTTTCGATTTGATTCAATTCTTTCGATTCGATTTGATTTGATTCTTTTCGATTCGATTCAATACGATTCTTTTCATTTCGATTCTAATCGATGCTCTTCGATTCATTTCGTTTCGATTCGTTTCGATTCTATTCGATTTTTTCGATTCTATTCTATTCGATTCATTTTGAATCATTTCGATTTGATTCTGTTCGAGTGGTTTCTATTAGATTCTTTTCGATTTGATTCAATTCGATTCGAGTCTTTTTGATTCGAGTCTTTTCGACTCGATTCAATTCAATATGATTCTTTTAGATTCGATTCGATTCGATTGTTTTCGTTTCGATTCGACTTTTTTTGATTCGATTCTTTTCGATTCGTTTGTTTTCAATTCAATTGATTCGATTCTTTTCAATTCTATGCTATTCAAAGCGATTCTTTTGTATTTGATTCGATTCGATTGTTTTCTTTTTGATTCTGTTCGATTCGTTTCTTTTCGATTCGATTCAATTCTTTTCGATTCGATTCTTTTCGATTCGATTTGATTCTTTTCGATTCTATTCTATTCTATTCTTTGTATTCCATTCGAATCGATTCGTTTTGATTGAATTCGATTCTTTTCGATTCGATTCAATTAGATTCTTTTCGATTGGATTCAATTTGTTTCGATTCGAATCAATTTGATTCTTTTCGATTGGATTCCATTCGATTCTTTTCGATTTGATTCAATTCGATTCTTTTCGATTCTATTCATTTCGATTATTTTCGTTGAGATTAGATTCTTTTCGATTTGATTTTTTCGGTTCGAGTCGATTCATTTCGCTTATTTTGGTTAGGATCAATTCAATTCGATTCTTTTTGATTTGATTTGATTCTATTCGATTTCTTTCGATTCTATTCTATACTTTTCGATTCTATTCCATTCAATCCGATTCTTTTCGATTCGGTTCGATTAGATTCTTTTCGATTGGATTCAATTTGTTTCGATTCCAATCATTTTGATTCTTTTCGATTGGATTCCATTCGATTCTTTTCGATTTGATTCAATTCGATTCTTTTCGATTCTCTTCATTTCGATTATTTTCGTTGAGATTAGATTTTTTCGATTTGATTTTTTTTGCTTCGAGTCAATTCATTTCGCTTATTTTGGTTAGGATCAATTCAATTCGATTCTTTTTGATTTGATTTGATTCTATTCGATTTCTTTCGATTCTATTCTATTGTATTCTTTTCTTTTCCATTCCGTTCAATTCGATTCTTTTCGATTCGATTCGTTTGTTTTAGATTTGATTCCATTCTTTCGATTCTATTTGATATGATTCTTTTCGATTCGATTTGATACGATACTTTTTATTTTGATTCGAATCGATTCTCTTCGGTTCGATTCGTTTTTATTCTTTTCGATTCAATTCTATTCGAATTTTTTCGATTTGATTCGATTCGATTCTTTTGGATTCTACTTGATTTGTTTCTTTTCGATTCGTTTTGATTCGATTCTTTTTGATTCATGTCGATTCGATTCGATTCTTTTGTTTCGATTCGATTCTTTTCAATTCGAATCTTTTCGTTACATGGAATTCGATTCTTTTCGATTTGATTCTTTATGATTTTTTTTCACTGCGATTCAATTCGATTCTTTTTTTTTATGATAGTCACAGAGAGAGACAGAGAGGCAGAGACACAGGCAGAGGGAGAAGCAGGCTCCATGCACCGGGAGACCGATGTGGGATTCGATCCCGTGATTCCAGGAACGTGCCCTGGGCCAAAGGCAGGCGCTAAACCGCTGCGCCACCCAGAGATCCCTCAATTCGATTCTTTTTTATTCGAATCTATTCGATTCTTTTTGATTCGATTTGATTCTATTCGAGTTTCTTCCATTTCATGCGATTAGTTCCTTTTTGATTCAATTCAATTCATTTCTTTTGATTCAATTCAATTCGATTCTTTTGGATTCGATTCTTTTGGATTCGAATCGAGTAGATTATTTTCATTTCGATCGGATTCATTTCAATTCGATTCTTTTCGATTCGAATGTTTTCGAATCAATTCGATACTTTTTGATTCGATTCGATTCTTTTCGTGTCGATTTGATTCTTTTCGATTCGATTCTTTTCTATTTGAATCGATTCGATTCTTTTCATTTCGATTCGATTTGATTCAATTCGATTCTTTTCGATCAATTCAATTTGATTGTTTTCGATTTGATTCGATTCGATTCTTTTCGATTCTATTCAATTCGATTAGTTTCCATTCGATGATGCAATTGGATTCTTTTCGATTCGAGTCGATACGATTTGATTCTTTTTGATTAGATACAATTCGATTCTTTTCGATTCGATTCGATTCTTTTCGATTCGATTCGACTCGATTTCATGCTTTTTGATTCGATTCGACTACAATTTAATCTACTGATTCAATTTGATTCTTTTCTTTTCGGTTGGATTCTTTTCTATTCGATTTTTTTCTATTCAATTCGATTCTTTCAATTCAACTCGATTCGATTCGATTCGATTCGATTCAATTCTTTTCGTTTCAAATCGATTCGTTTCAATTCGAGTCTTTTCAATTTGATGCTTTTTGATTCGGTTCGATTTGATATTTTTAATTTGATTCGAGTCTTTTCGATTCGATTCGATTCTTTTCAATTCGATTCTTTTCGATTCGAGTCTTTTTGATTCGATTCATTTCGATTCGATTCGATTCTTTTCACTCCGATTGGATGCTTTTCCATTTGATCTGATTTGTTTCATTTCGATTCTTTCGATTCAATTCGATTCTTTTCGATTCCATTAAATTTGATTCGATTCTTTTCGATTCGATTAGATTCTTTTCGATTTGATTCCATTCAGTTCGATTCTTTTCGATTCGATTGGATTCTTTTCGATTTGATTCAATTCTTTCCATTCGATTTGATTTGATTCTTTTCGGTTCGATTCAATACGATTCTTTTCATTGCGATTCTAATCGATTCTCTTCGATTCGTTTCGATTCGTTTCGATTCTATTCGATTTTTTTCGATTCTATTCTATTCGATTCATTTTGAATCATGTCGATTTGATTCTGTTCGAGTGGTTTCTATTAGATTCTTTTCGATTTGATTCAATTCGATTCGAGTCTTTTTGATTCGAGTCTTTTCGACTCGATGCAATTCAATACGATTCTTTTAGATTCGATTCGATTCGATTGTTTTCGTTTCGATTCGACTTTTTTTGATTCGATTCTTTTCGATTCGATTGTTTTCAATTCGATTGATTCGATTCTTTTCAATTCTATGCTATTCAAAGCGATTCTTTTGTATTTGATTCGATTCGATTGTTTTCTTTTTGATTCTGTTCGATTCGTTTCTTTTCCATTCGATTCAATTCTTTTCGATTCGATTCTTTTCGATTCGATTTGATTCTTTTCGATTCTATTCTATTCTTTTCTATTCCATTCGAATCGATTCGTTTTGATTGAATTCGATTCTTTTCGATTCGATTCAATTAGATTCTTTTCGATTGGATTCAATTTGTTTCGATTCGAATCAATTTGATTGTTTTCGATTGGATTCCATTCGATTCTTTTCGATTTGATTCAATTCGATTCTTTTCGATTCTATTCATTTCGATGATTTTCGTTGAGATTAGATTCTTTTCGATTTGATTTTTTTCGGTTCGAGTCGATTCATTTCGCTTATTTTGGTTAGGATCAATTCAATTCGATTCTTTTTGATTTGATTTGATTCTATTCGATTTCTTTCGATTCTATTCTATTATTTTCGATTCTATTCCATTCAATCCGATTCTTTTCGATTCGATTGTTTTAGATTTGATTCCATTCTTTCGATTCTATTTGATATGATTCTTTTCGATTCGATTTGATACGATACTTTTTATTTTGATTCGAATCGATTCTCTTCGGTTCGATTCGTTTTGATTCTTTTCGATTCAATTCTATTCGAATTTTTTCGATTTGATTCGATTCGATTCTTTTAGATTCTACTTGATTTGTTTCTTTTCGATTCGTTTTGATTCGATTCTTTTTGATTCATGTCGATTCGATTCGATTCTTTTGTTTCGATTCGATTCTTTTCAATTCGAATCTTTTCGTTACATGGAATTCGATTCTTTTCGATTTGATTCTTTATGATTTTTTTCAACGCGATTCAATTCGATTCTTTTTTTATGATAGTCACAGAGAGAGACAGAGAGGCAGAGACACAGGCAGAGGGAAGAAGCAGGCTCCATGCACCGGGAGCCCCGATGTGGGATTCGATCCCGGGTCTCCAGGATCGCGCCCTGGGCCAAAGGCAGGCGCTAAACCGCTGCGCCACCCAGGGATCCCTCAATTCGATTCTTTTTTATTCGAATCTATTCGATTCTTTTTGATTCGATTTGATTCTATTCGAGTGTTTTTCGATTTGAATGGCGATTAGTTCCTTTTTGATTCAATTCAATTCATTTCTTTTGATTCAATTCATTCAGATTCTTTTGGATTCGAATCGAGTAGATTCTTTTTCATTGTCGATCGGATTCATTTCATTCGATTCTTTTCGATTCGAATGGTTTTCGAATCCATTCGCTACTTTTTGATTCGATTCGATGCTTTCGTGTCGATTTGATTCTTTCGATTCGATTCTTTCTATTTGAATCGATTCGATTCTTTCATTCGATTCGATTTGATTCAATTCGATTCACTTTTCGATCATTCAATTTGATTGTTTTCGATTTGATTCGATTCGATTCTTTTCGATTCTATTCAATTCGATTAGTTTCCATTCGATGATGCAATTGGATTCTTTGCGATTCGAGTCATTCATTTCGCTTATTTTGGTTAGGATCAATTCATTCGATTCTTTTTGATTTGATTGATTCTATTCGATTTCTTCTCGATTCTATTCTATTGTATTCTTTTCTTTTCCATTCCGTTCATTCGATTCTTTTCGATTCGATTCGATTGCTTTAGATTTGATTCCATTCTTTCGATTGTATTGATGATATTCTTTTCGTTTCGATTGATACGATACTTTTTATTTTTTTATTTATTTTTTTTTCAAATTTTTTTTTTATTTATTTATGATAGTCACAGAGAGAGAGAGAGGCAGAGACACAGGCAAGGAGAACAGTCTCCATGCACCGGGACCCGACGTGGGATTCGATCCCGGTCTCCAAGACTGCGCCCCGGGCCAAAGGCAGGCGCCAAACCGCTGCGCCACCCAGGGATCCCGATACTTTTTATTTTGATTCGAATCGATTCTCTTCGGTTCGATTCGTTTTGATTCTTTTCGATTCAATTCTATTCGAATTTTCGATTTGATTCGATTCGATTCTTTTAGATTCGACTTGATTTGTTTCTTTCGATTCGTTTTGATTCGATTTCTTTTGATTCATCTCATTCGATTCGATTCTTTTGTTTCTTTTTTTTTTATTTTTTTTATCTTCTTTTGCTTCGATTCTTCTTTTCAATTCGAATCTTTTCGTTACATGGAATTCGATTCTTTTCGTTTGATTCTTTATGATTTTTTTCAACGCGTTCAATTCGATTCTTTTTTTATGATAGTCACAGAGAGAGAGAGGCAGAGACACAGGCAGAGTGAGTACAGGCTCCATGACCGGGTGCCCGATGTGGGATTCGATCCCGGGTCTCCAGGAACGCGCCCTGGGCAAAGGCAGCGCTAAACCGCTGCGCCACCCAGGATCCCTCAATTCGATTCTTTTTTATTCGAATCTATTCATTCTTTTTGATTCGATTTGATTCTATTCGAGTTTTTTCGATTTGATTCGATTAGTTCTTTTTGTTTCAATTCAATTCATTTCTTTGATTCAAATCAATTCGATTCTTTTGGATTCGATTCGATTCTTTTGATTCGATTCTTTTGGATTCATCGAGTGGATTCTTTTCATTGCGATCGGATTCATTTCAATTCGATTCTTTTCGATTCGAATGTTTTCGAATCAATTCGATACTTTTTGATTCGATTCGATTCTTTTCGTGTCGATTTGATTCTTTTCGATTCGATTCTTTTCTATTTGAATCGATTCGATTCTTTTCATTTCGTTCGATTTGATTCAATTCGATTCTTTTCGATCAATTCAATTTGATTGTTTTCGATTTGATTCGATTCGATTCTTTTCGATTCTATTCAATTCGATTATTTTCCAGTCGATGATGCAATTGGATTCTTTTCGATTCGATTCGATTCTTTTCGATTCGATTCACTCGATTTCATGCTTTTTGATTCGATTCGACTAAATTTAATCGACTGATTCAATTTGATTCTTTTCTTTTCGGTTGGATTCTTCTATCGATTTTTTTCTATTCAATTCGATTCTTCAATTCAATTCGATTCGATTCGATTCGATTCATATTCTTTTCGTTTCAAATCGATTCGTTTCAATTCGTCTTTTCAATTTGATGCTTTTCGATTCGGTTCGATTTGATATTTTTAATTTGATTCGAGTCTTTTCGATTCGATTCGATTCTTTCAATTCGATTCTTTTCGATTCGAGTCTTTTTGATTCGATTCATTTCGATTCGATTCGATTCTTTTCAATTCGATTTGATGCTTTCCATTTGATCTGATTTGTTTCATTTCGATTCTTTTCGATTCAATTCGATTCTTTTCGATTCGATAGATTCTTTTCGATTTGATTCCATTCAGTTCGATTCTTTTCGATTCGATTGGTCTTTTTCGATTTGATTCAATTCTTCGATTCGATTTGATTTGATCTTTTCGATTCGATTCAATACGATTCTTTTCATTTCGATTCTAATCGATGCTCTTCGATTCATTTCGTTTCGATTCGTTTCGATTCTATTCGATTTTTTTTCGATTCTATTCTATTCGATTCATTTTGAATCATGTCGATTTGATTCTGTTCGAGTGGTTTCTATTAGATTCTTTTCGATTTGATTCAATTCGATTCGAGTCTTTTTGATTCGAGTCTTTTCGACTCGATGCAATTCAATACGATTCTTTTAGATTCGATTCGATTCGATTGTTTTCGTTTCGATTCGACCTTTTTTTGATTCGATTCTTTTCGATTCGATTGTTTTCAATTCGATTGATTCGATTCTTTTCAATTCTATGCTATTCAAGCGATTCTTTTGTATTTGATTCGATTCGATTGTTTCTTTTTGATTCTGTTCGATTCGTTTCTTTCCATTCGATTCAATTCTTTTCGATTCGATTCTTTTCGATTCGATTTGATTCTTTTCGATTCTATTCTATTCTTTTCTATTCCATTCGAATCGATTCGTTTTGATTGAATTCGATTCTTTTCGATTCGATTCAATTAGATTCTTTTCGATGGATTCAATTTGTTTCGATTCGAATCAATTTGATTGTTTTCGATTGGATTCCATTCGATTCTTTTCGATTTGATTCAATTCGATTCTTTTCGATTCCTATTCATTCGAATGATTTTCCGTTGAGATTAGATTCTTTTCGATTGATTTTTTTCGGTTCGAGTCGATTCATTTCGATTATTTTGGTTAGATCAATTCAATTCGAATTCTTTTTGATTGATTTGATTCTATTACGATTTCTTTCGATTCTATTCTATTATTTTCGATTCTATTCCATTCAATCCGATTCTTTCGATTCGGTTCGATTAGATTCTTTTCGATTGGATTCAATTTGTTTCGATTCCAATAATTTTGATTCTTTTCGATTGGATTCCATTCGATTCTTTTCGATTTGATTCAATTCGATTCTTTTCGATTCTCTCATTTCGATTATTTTCGTTGAGATTAGATTTTTTCGATTTGATTTTTTTTTGCTTCGAGTCATTCATTTCGCTTATTTTGGTTAGGATCAATTCAATTCGATTCTTTTTGATTTGATTTGATTCTATTCGATTTCTTTCATTCTATTCTATTGTATTCTTTCTTTTCCATTCCGTTCAATTCGATTCTTTTCGATTCGATTCGTTTGTTTAGATTTGATTCCATTCTTTCGATTCTATTTGATATGATTCTTTTCGATTCGATTTGATACGATACTTTTATTTTGATTCGAATCGATTCTCTTCGGTTCGATTCGTTTTATTCTTTTCGATTCAATTCTATTCGAATTTTTTCGATTTGATTCGATCGATTCTTTTGGATTCTACTTGATTTGTTTCTTTTCGATTCGTTTTGATTCGATTCTTTTTGGATTCTTGTCGATTCGATTCGATCTTTTGTTTCGATTCGATTCTTTTCAATTCGAATCTTTTCTTTACATGGAATTCGATTCTTTTCGATTTGATTCTTTATGATTTTTTTTCACTGCGATTCAATTCGATTCTTTTTTTTTATGATAGTCACGAGAGAGAGCAGAGAGGCAGAGACACAGGCAGAGGGGAAGCAGGCTCCATGCACCGGAGACCGATGTGGGATTCGATCCCGTGATTCAGGAACGTGCCCTGGGCCAAAGGCAGCGCTAACCGCTGCGCCACCCAGAGATCCCTCAATTCGTTTCTTTTTATTCGAATCTATTCGATTCTTTTTGATTCGATTTGATTCTATTCGAGTTTCTCCTTTCATGCGATTAGTTCCTTTTTGATTCAATTCAATTCATTTCTTTTGATTCAATTCAATTCGATTCTTTTGGATTCGATTCTTTTGGATTCGAATCGAGTAGATTATTTTCATTTCGATCGGATTCATTTCAATTCGATTCTTCGATTCAATTAGATTCTTTCGATTGGATTCAATTGTTTCGATTCGAATCAATTGATTGTTTTCGATTGGATTCCATTCGATTCTTTTCGATTTGATTCAATTCGATTCTTTTCGATTCTATTCATTTCGATGATTTCGTTGAGATTAGATCTTTTCGATTTGATTTTTTTCGGTTCGAGTCGATTCATTTCGCTTATTTTGGTTAGGATCAATTCAATTCGATTCTTTTTGATTGATTTGATTCTATTCGATTTCTTTCGATTCTATTCTATTATTTTCGATTCTATTCCATTCAATCCGATTCTTTTCGATTCGATTGTTTTAGATTTGATTCCATTCTTTCGATTCTATTTGATATGATTCTTTTCGATTCGATTTGATACGATACTTTTTATTTTGATTCGAATCGATTCTCTTCGGTTCGATTCGTTTTGATTCTTTTCGATTCAATTCTATTCGAATTTTTTCGATTTGATTCGATTCGATTCTTTTAGATTCTACTTGATTTGTTTCTTTTCGATTCGTTTTGATTCGATTCTTTTTGATTCATGTCGATTCGATTCGATTCTTTTGTTTCGATTCGATTCTTTTCAATTCGAATCTTTTCGTTACATGGAATTCGATTCTTTTCGATTTGATTCTTTATGATTTTTTTCAACGCGATTCAATTCGATTCTTTTTTTATGATAGTCACAGAGAGAGACAGAGAGGCAGAGACACAGGCAGAGGGAGAAGCAGGCTCCATGCACCGGGAGCCCGATGTGGGATTCGATCCCGGGTCTCCAGGATCGCGCCCTGGGCCAAAGGCAGGCGCTAAACCGCTGCGCCACCCAGGGATCCCTCAATTCGATTCTTTTTTATTCGAATCTATTCGATTCTTTTTGATTCGATTTGATTCTATTCGAGTTTTTTCGATTTGATGCGATTAGTTCCTTTTTGATTCAATTCAATTCATTTCTTTTGATTCAATTCAATTCGATTCTTTTGGATTCGAATCGAGTAGATTCTTTTCATTTCGATCGGATTCATTTCAATTCGATTCTTTTCGATTCGAATGTTTTCGAATCAATTCGATACTTTTTGATTCGATTCGATTCTTTTCGTGTCGATTTGATTCTTTTCGATTCGATTCTTTTCTATTTGAATCGATTCGATTCTTTTCATTTCGATTCGATTTGATTCAATTCGATTCTTTTCGATCAATTCAATTTGATTGTTTTCGATTTGATTCGATTCGATTCTTTTCGATTCTATTCAATTCGATTAGTTTCCATTCGATGATGCAATTGGATTCTTTCGATTCGAGTCGATACGATTTGATTCTTTTTGATTAGATACAATTCGATTCTTTTCGATTCGATTCGATTCTTTTCGATTCGATTCGACTCGATTTCATGCTTTTTGATTCGATTCGACTACAATTTAATCTACTGATTCAATTTGATTCTTTTCTTTTCGGTTGGATTCTTTTCTATTCGATTTTTTTCTATTCAATTCGATTCTTTCAATTCAACTCGATTCGATTCGATTCGATTCGATTCAATTCTTTTCGTTTCAAATCGATTCGTTTCAATTCGAGTCTTTTCAATTTGATGCTTTTCGATTCGGTTCGATTTGATATTTTTAATTTGATTCGAGTCTTTTCGATTCGATTCGATTCTTTTCAAATCGATTCTTTTCGATTCGAGTCTTTTTGATTCGATTCATTTCGATTCGATTCGATTCTTTTCACTCCGATTGGATGCTTTTCCATTTGATCTGATTTGTTTCATTTCGATTCTTTCGATTCAATTCGATTCTTTTCGATTCCATTAAATTTGATTCGATTCTTTTCGATTCGATTAGATTCTTTTCGATTTGATTCCATTCAGTTCGATTCTTTTCGATTCGATTGGATTCTTTTCGATTTGATTCAATTCTTTCCATTCGATTTGATTTGATTCTTTTCGGTTCGATTCAATACGATTCTTTTCATTTCGATTCTAATCGATTCTCTCGTTTCGATTCATTTCGATTCTATTCGATTTTTTCGATTCTATTCTATTCGATTCATTTTGAATCATTTCGATTTGATTCTGTTCGAGTGGTTTCTATTAGATTCTTTTCGATTTGATTCAATTCGATTCGAGTCTTTTTGATTCGAGTCTTTTCGACTCGATGCAATTCAATACGATTCTTTTAGATTCGATTCGATTCGATTGTTTTCGTTTCGATTCGACTTTTTTTGATTCGATTCTTTTCGATTCGATTGTTTTCAATTCGATTGATTCGATTCTTTTCAATTCTATGCTATTCAAAGCGATTCTTTTGTATTTGATTCGATTCGATTGTTTTCTTTTTGATTCTGTTCGATTCGTTTCTTTTCCATTCGATTCAATTCTTTTCGATTCGATTCTTTTCGATTCGATTTGATTCTTTTCGATTCTATTCTATTCTTTTCTATTCCATTCGAATCGATTCGTTTTGATTGAATTCGATTCTTTTCGATTCGATTCAATTAGATTCTTTTCGATTGGATTCAATTTGTTTCGATTCGAATCAATTTGATTGTTTTCGATTGGATTCCATTCGATTCTTTTCGATTTGATTCAATTCGATTCTTTTCGATTCTATTCATTTCGATGATTTTCGTTGAGATTAGATTCTTTTCGATTTGATTTTTTTCGGTTCGAGTCGATTCATTTCGCTTATTTTGGTTAGGATCAATTCAATTCGATTCTTTTTGATTTGATTTGATTCTATTCGATTTCTTTCGATTCTATTCTATTATTTTCGATTCTATTCCATTCAATCCGATTCTTTTCGATTCGATTGTTTTAGATTTGATTCCATTCTTTCGATTCTATTTGATATGATTCTTTTCGATTCGATTTGATACGATACTTTTTATTTTGATTCGAATCGATTCTCTTCGGTTCGATTCCTTTTGATTCTTTTCGATTCAATTCTATTCGAATTTTTTCGATTTGATTCGATTCGATTCTTTTAGATTCTACTTGATTTGTTTCTTTTCGATTCGTTTTGATTCGATTCTTTTTGATTCATGTCGATTCGATTCGATTCTTTTGTTTCGATTCGATTCTTTTCAATTCGAATCTTTTCGTTACATGGAATTCGATTCTTTTCGATTTGATTCTTTATGATTTTTTTCAACGCGATTCAATTCGATTCTTTTTTTATGATAGTCACAGAGAGAGACAGAGAGGCAGAGACACAGGCAGAGGGAGAAGCAGGCTCCATGCACCGGGAGCCCGATGTGGGATTCGATCCCGGGTCTCCAGGATCGCGCCCTGGGCCAAAGGCAGGCGCTAAACCGTTGCGCCACCCAGGGATCCCTCAATTCGATTCTTTTTTATTCGAATCTATTCGATTCTTTTTGATTCGATTTGATTCTATTCGAGTTTTTTCGATTTGATGCGATTAGTTCCTTTTTGATTCAATTCAATTCATTTCTTTTGATTCAATTCAATTCGATTCTTTTGGATTCGAATCGAGTAGATTCTTTTCATTTCGATCGGATTCATTTCAATTCGATTCTTTTCGATTCGAATGTTTTCGAATCAATTCGATACTTTTTGATTCGATTCGATTCTTTTCGTGTCGATTTGATTCTTTTCGATTCGATTCTTTTCTATTTGAATCGATTCGATTCTTTTCATTTCGATTCGATTTGATTCAATTCGATTCTTTTCGATCAATTCAATTTGATTGTTTTCGATTTGATTCGATTCGATTCTTTTCGATTCTATTCAATTCGATTAGTTTCCATTCGATGATGCAATTGGATTCTTTTCGATTCGAGTCGATACGATTCGATTCGTTTGATTAGATACAATTCGATTCTTTTCGATTCGATTCGATTCTTTTCGATTCGATTCGACTCGATTTCATTCTTTTTGATTCGATTCGACTAGAATTTAATCGACTGATTCAATTTGTTTCTTTTGTTTTCGGTTCGATTCTTTTCTATTCGATTTTTTTCTATTCAATTCGATTCTTTCAATTCGATTCGATTCGATTCTTTTCGTTTCGAATCGATTCATTTCAATTCGAGTCTTTTCATTTCGATTCTTTTCGATTCGATTCGATTCTTTTCGATTCGATTCAACTCGTTTTCATTTTTTGATTCGATTCGACTAGAATTTAATCGACTGATTCAATTTGATTCTTTTGTTTTCGGTTCGATTCTTTTCTATTCGATTTTTTTCTATTCAATTCGATTCTTTCAATTCGATTCGATTTGATTCTTTTCGTTTCAAATCGATTCGTTTCAATTCGAGTCTTTTCAATTCGATTCTTTTCAATTCGATTCGATTTGATATTTTTAATTCGATTCGAGTCTTTTCGATTCGATTGGATTCTTTTCAATTCGATTCTTTTCGATTCGAGTCTTTTGATTCGATTCATTTCAATTCGATTCGATTCTTTTCAATTCGATTTGATGCTTTTCCATTTGATCTGATTTGTTTCATTTCGATTCTTTTCGATTCAATTCGATTCTTTTCGATTCCATTAAATTTGATTCGATTCTTTTCGATTCGATTAGATTCTTTTCGATTTGATTCCATTCAGTTCGATTCTTTTCGATTCGATTGGATTCTTTTCGATTTGATTCAATTCTTTCCATTCGATTTGATTTGATTCTTTTCGATTCGATTCAATACGATTCTTTTCATTTCGATTCTAATCGATTCTCTTCGATTCGTTTCGATTCGTTTCGATTCTATTCGATTTTTTTCGATTCTATTCTATTCGATTCATTTTGAATCATGTCGATTTGATTCTGTTCGAGTGGTTTCTATTAGATTCTTTTCGATTTGATTCAATTCGATTCGAGTCTTTTTGATTCGAGTCTTTTCGACTCGATTCAATTCAATACGATTCTTTTAGATTCGATTCGATTCGATTGTTTTCGTTTCGATTCGACTTTTTTTGATTCGATTCTTTTCGATTCGATTGTTTTCAATTCGATTGATTCGATTCTTTTCAATTCTATGCTATTCAAAGCGATTCTTTTGTATTTGATTCGATTCGATTGTTTTTTTGATTCGGTTTGATTCGTTTCTTTTCGATTCGATTCTTTTCGATTCGATTTGATTCTTTTCGATTCTATTCTATTCTATTCTTTCCTATTCCATTCGAATCGATTCGTTTTGATTGAATTCGATTCTTTTCGATTCGATTCAATTAGATTCTTTTCGATTGGATTCAATTTGTTTCGATTCGAATCAATTTGATTCTTTTCGATTGGATTCCATTCGATTCTTTTCGATTTGATTCAATTCGATTCTTTTCGATTCTATTCATTTCGATGATTTTCGTTTAGGTCAGATTCTTTTCGATTTGATTTTTTTGGTTCGAGTCGATTCATTTCGCTTATTTTGGTTAGGATCAATTCAATTCGATTCTTTTTGATTTGATTTGATTCTATTCGATTTCTTTCGATTCTATTCTATACTTTTCGATTCTATTCCATTCAATCCGATTCTTTTCGATTCGATTCGATTAGATTCTTTTCGATTGGATTCAATTTGTTTCGATTCGAATCAATTTGATTCTTTTCGATTGGATTCCATTCGATTCTTTTCGATTTGATTCAATTCGATTCTTTTCGATTCTATTCATTTCGATTATTTTCGTTTAGGTCAGATTCTTTTCGATTTGATTTTTTTGGTTCGAGTCGATTCATTTCGCTTATTTTGGTTAGGATCAATTCAATTCGATTCTTTTTGACTTGATTTGATTCTATTCGATTTCTTTCGATTCTATTCTATACTTTTCGATTCTATTCCATTCAATCCGATTCTTTTCGATTCGATTCGATTAGATTCTTTTCGATTGGATTCAATTTGTTTCGATTCGAATCAATTTGATTCTTTTCGATTGGATTCCATTCGATTCTTTTCGATTTGATTCAATTCGATTCTTTTCGATTCTATTCATTTCGATTATTTTCGTTGAGATTAGATTCTTTTCGATTTGATTTTTTTTGCTTCGAGTCAATTCATTTCGCTTATTTTGGTTAGGATCAATTCAATTCGATTCTTTTTGATTTGATTTGATTCTATTCGATTTCTTTCGATTCTATTCTATTGTATTCTTTCTTTTCCATTCCGTTCAATTCGATTCTTTTCGATTCGATTCGTTGTTTTAGATTTGATTCCATTCTTTCGATTCTATTTGATATGATTCTTTTTGATTCGATTTGATACGATACTTTTTATTTTGATTCGAATCGATTCTCTTCGGTTCGATTCGTTTTTATTCTTTTCGATTCAATTCTATTCGAATTTTTTCGATTTGATTCGATTCGATTCTTTTGGATTCTACTTGATTTGTTTCTTTTCGATTCGTTTTGATTCGATTCTTTTTGATTCATGTCGATTCGATTCGATTCTTTTGTTTCGATTCGATTCTTTTCAATTCGAATCTTTTCGTTACATGGAATTCGATTCTTTTCGATTTGATTCTTTATGATTTTTTTCACCGCGATTCAATTCGATTCTTTTTTTTATGATAGTCACAGAGAGAGACAGAGAGGCAGAGACACAGGCAGAGGGAGAAGCAGGCTCCATGCACCGGGAGCCCGATGTGGGATTCGATCCCGTGATTCCAGGAACGTGCCCTGGGCCAAAGGCAGGCGGTAAACTGCTGCGCCACCCAGAGATCCCTCAATTCGATTCTTTTTTATTCGAATCTATTCGATTCTTTTTGATTCGATTTGATTCTATTCGTTTTTTTCGATTTGATTCGATTAGTTCCTTTTTGATTCAATTCAATTCATTTCTTCTGATTCGATTTAATTCGATTCTTTTGGATTCGATTCGATTCTCTTGGATTCGATTCTTTTGGATTCGAATCGAGTAGATTCTTTTCATTTCGATCGGATTCATTTCAATTCGATTCTTTTCGATTCGAATGTTTTCGAATCAATTCGATACTTTTTGATTCGATTCGATTCTTTCGTGTCGATTTGATTCTTTTCGATTCGATTCTTTTCTATTTGAATCGATTCGATTCTTTTCATTTCGATTCGATTTGATTCAATTCGATTCTTTTCGATCAATTCAATTTGATTGTTTTCGATTTGATTCGATTCGATTCTTTTCGATTCTATTCAATTCGATTATTTTCCATTCGATGATGCAATTGGATTCTTTTTGATTCGATTCGATTCTTTTCGATTCGATTCGACTCGATTTCATGCTTTTTGATTCGATTCGACTAGAATTTAATCGACTGATTCAATTTGATTCTTTTCTTTTTGGTTGGATTCTTTTCTATTCGATTTTTTCTATTCAATTCGATTCTTTCAATTCAATTCGATTCGATTCGATTCGATTCAATTCTTTTCGTTTCAAATCGATTCGTTTCAATTCGAGTCTTTTCAATTTGATGCTTTTCGATTCGGTTCGATTTGATATTTTTAATTTGATTCGAGTCTTTTCGATTCGATTCGATTCTTTTCAATTCGATTCTTTTCGATTCGAGTCTTTTTGATTCGATTCATTTCGATTCGATTCGATTCTTTTCACTCCGATTTGATGCTTTTCCATTCGATCTGATTTGTTTCATTTCGATTCTTTTTGATTCAATTCGATTCTTTTCGATTCCATTAAATTTGATTCGATTCTTTTCGATTCGATTAGATTCTTTTCGATTTGATTCCATTCAGTTCGATTCTTTTCGATTCGATTGGATTCTTTTCGATTTGATTCAATTCTTTCCATTCGATTTGATTTGATTCTTTTCGGTTCGATTCAATACGATTCTTTTCATTGCGATTCTAATCGATTCTCTTCGATTCGTTTCGATTCGTTTCGATTCTATTCGATTTTTTTCGATTCTATTCTATTCGATTCATTTTGAATCATGTCGATTTTCTGTTCGAGTGGTTTCTATTAGATTCTTTTCGATTTGATTCAATTCGATTCGAGTCTTTTTGATTCGAGTCTTTTCGACTCGATGCAATTCAATACGATTCTTTTAGATTCGATTCGATTCGATTGTTTTCGTTTCGATTCGACTTTTTTTGATTCGATTCTTTTCGATTCGATTGTTTTCAATTCGATTGATTCGATTCTTTTCAATTCTATGCTATTCAAAGCGATTCTTTTGTATTTGATTCGATTCGATTGTTTTCTTTTTGATTCGGTTCGATTCGTTTCTTTTCGATTCGATTCTTTTCGATTCGATTTGATTCTTTTTGATTCTATTCTATTCTATTCTTTTGTATTCCATTCGAATCGATTCGTTTTGATTGAATTCGATTCTTTTCGATTCGATTCAATTAGATTCTTTTCGATTGGATTCAATTTGTTTCGATTCGAATCAATTTGATTGTTTTCGATTGGATTCCATTCGATTCTTTTCGATTTGATTCAATTCGATTCTTTTCGATTCTATTCATTTCGATGATTTTCGTTTAGTTTAGATTCTTTTCGATTTGATTTTTTTGGTTCGAGTCGATTCATTTCGCTTATTTTGGTTAGGATCAATTCAATTCGATTCTTTTTGATTTGATTTGATTCTATTCGATTTCTTTCGATTCTATTCTATACTTTTCGATTCTATTCCATTCATTCCGATTCTTTTCGATTCGATTCGATTAGATTCTTTTCGATTGGATTCAATCTGTTTCGATTCGAATCAATTTGATTCTTTTCGATTGGATTCCATTCGATTCTTTTCGATTTGATTCAATTCGATTCTATTCATTTCGATTATTTTCGTTGAGATTAGATTCTTTTCGATTTGATTTTTTTCGGTTCGAGTCGATTCATTTCGCTTATTTTGGTTAGGATCAATTCAATTCGATTCTTTTTGATTTGATTTGATTCTATTCGATTTCTTTCGATTCTATTCTATTGTATTCTTTTCGATTCGATTCCATTCAATCCGATTCTTTTCGATTCGATTCGATTGTTTTAGATTTGATTCCATTCTTTCGATTCTATTTGATATGATTCTTTTCGATTCGATTTGATACGATACTTTTTATTTTGATTCGAATCGATTCTCTTCGGTTCGATTCGTTTTGATACATTTCGATTCAATTCTATTCGAATTTTTTTGATTTGATTCGATTCGATTCTTTTAGATTCTACTTGATTTGTTTCTTTTCGATTCGTTTTGATTCGATTCTTTTTGATTCATGTCGATTCGATTCGATTCTTTTGTTTCGATTCGATTCTTTTCAATTCGAATCTTTTCGTTACATGGAATTCGATTCTTTTCGATTTGATTCTTTATGATTTTTTTCAACCGCGATTCAATTCGATTCTTTTTTTTATGATAGTCACAGAGAGAGACAGAGAGGCATAGACACAGGAAGAAGGAGAAGCAGGCTCCATGCACCAGGAGCCCGATATGGGATTCGATCCCGGGTCTCCAGGATCGCGCCCTGGGCCAAAGGCAGGCGCTAAACCGCTGCGCCAACCAGGGATCCCTCAATTCGATTCTTTTTTATTCGAATCTATTCAATTCTTTTTGATTCGATTTGATTCTATTCGAGTTTTTTCGATTTGATTCGATTAGTTCCTTTTTGATTCAATTCAATTCATTTCTTTTGATTCAATTCAATTCGATTCTTTTGGATTCTATTCTATTCTTTTGCATTCGATTCTTTTGGATTCGAATCGAATAGATTCTTTTCATTTCGATCGGATTCATTTCAATTAGATTCTTTTCGATTCGAATATTTTCGAATCAATTCGATACTTTTTGATTCGATTCGATTCTTTTCGTGTCGATTTGATTCTTTTCGATTCGATTCTTTTCTATTTGAATCGATTCGATTCTTTTCATTTCGATTCGATTTGATTCAATTCGATTCTTTTCGATCAATTCAATTTGATTGTTTTCGATTTGATTCGATTCGATTCTTTTCGATTCTATTCAATTCGATTAGTTTCCATTCGATGATGCAATTGGATTCTTTTCGATTCGAGTCGATACGATTCGATTCTTTTTGATTAGATACAATTCGATTCTTTTCGATTCGATTCGACTCTATTTCATGCTTTTTGATTCAATTCGACTAGAATTTAATCGACTGATTCAATTTGATTCTTTTCTTTTCGGTTCGATGCTTTTCTATTCGATTTTTTTCTATTCAATTCGATTCTTTCAATTCGATTCGATTCGATTCGATTCTTTTCGTTTCTAATCGATTCCTTTCAATTCGAGTCTTTTCAATTCGAGTCTTTTCGATTCGATTCGATTTGATATATTTAATTTGATTCGAGTCTTTTCGATTCGATTCGATTCTTCTCAATTCGATTTTTTTCGATTCGAGTCTTTTTGATTCGAATCTTTTCGATCGATTCGATTCTTTTCAATTCGATTTGATGCTTTTCCATTTGATCTGATTTGTTTCATTTCGATTCTTTTCGATTCAATTCGATTCTTTTCGATTCCATTAAATTTGATTCGATTCTTTTCGATTCGATTCGATTCTTTTCGATTTGATTCCATTCAGTTCGATTCTTTTCGATTCGATTGGATTCTTTTCGATTTGATTCAATTCTTTCGATTCGATTCGATTTGATTCTTTTCTATTCGATTCAATACGATTCTTTTCATTTCGATTCTTATCGATTCTCTTCGATTCATTTCGTTTCGATTCGTTTCGATTCGTTTCGATTTTTTTCGATTCTATTCTATTCGATTCATTTTGAATCATTTCGATTTGATTCTGTTCGAGTGGTTTCTATTAGATTCTTTTCGATTTGATTCAATTCGATTCGAGTCTTTTTGATTCGAGTCTTTTCGACTCGATTCAATTCAATACGATTCTTTTAGATTCGATTCGATTTGATTGTTTTCGTTTCGATTCGACTTTTTTTGATTCGATTCTTTTCGATTCGTTTGTTTTCAATTCGATTGATTCTAGAGTGGTACCAGATTCACCTTGTCTAGGTGACATCCAGATGGGGACCAGAGTCACCATGTCAGGCTGAGTCCCAGAGGGGATTAAGAGTCATCATGTCCAGGTGAGTCTCAGGTGTGGAACCGAGTATCCAGATCATAATGGTCCTCAGGTGAGGACCAGAGTCACCAGATCTGGGTGAGGCCCAGTTAGGATCAAAGTCACAAGTTCCAGGTGAGGCCAAGAAGGAGTCCACAGCAATCAGGTCCAGGTGGGCAACAAATTCACCAGGACTGGGTGAGGCCCAGTTGGGGACCAGATTCAGCAAGTCCAGGTGACTTCCAGGTGGTGACCAGACTTACCAGTTCCGGGTGAGGACCAGGTAAGGCCAAGATTCAACAGGTCCACGTGAGGCCCACGTGGGGACCTGTGTCACCAGGTATGTGTGAGGCCCAGGTGGCAACCCCACTCCCCAGGTCCAGGTGAGGCCAACCTGCAGGCCATGCTGTGGAACCATGTCCCGATGATGCCCAGGTAGGGACCAGAGTCACCAGGTGAAAATGAGGCCCAGATGGAGCAAATTCACTAGGTCCAGGTGAGGCCCAGTTGAGGACCATAGTTACCAGATATTGTTGAGGCGTAGAAGGATACCAGAATCACCTGGTCCAGGTGACATCGACATGGGGCCAGAGTCACCAGGTCAGGGTGAGGCCCAGACAGGTTCAAGAGTAATCATGTTCAGGTGAGGCTCAGGTGTGGAACAGAGTCACCAGGTACCAAGGATGCCCAGGTGATGACCAGAGTCACCAGGTCTGGGTGTCGCCCAGCTAGGACCAGAGTCACCAGTTCCAGGTGAGGCCAAGAAAGAGTCCACAGCAATCAGGTCCAGGTGGGGAACAAAGTCAACAGGACTGGGTGAGGCCCAGTTGGGGAACAGATTCACCAGGTCCAGGTGAGGCCCAGGTGGTGACCAGAGTCCCCGGGTCTGTTGAGTACCAGGTAAGGAGAAGATTCACCAGGTCCAAGAGGCCCCTGTGGGGACTGGAGTCACCAGGTATGGGTGAGGCCCAGGTGGCAACCCCACTCACCAGGTCCAGGTGAGGCCAAGCTGCAGGCCAGAGTCACCAGATACAGGTGAGACCTTAGTGGGGACCGGAGTCACAAGGTAAAAGTGAGTCTACAAGAACACCACCGTCACCAGGTCCAGGTGTGATTCATGTGGGAACGAGAGTCACCAGGTCCAGGTGAGACCCAGGTGGGGACCACAGTCACCAGGACCAGATTGAGGCCTAGGTGGGGAGCCAGAGTCATCAGGAGCAGTTGAGGCCAAAGTGTGGAGCAAAGTTATCATGTCCAGCTGATGCGCAGGTGGGGAACAGAGTAACCATGTCCCATTGATGCCAGGTGGGAAAAGAGTCACAAGGTCCAGACGAGGCCTAAGTGAGGAGTAGATTCACCAGTCCTGTTGAGGCCCAGTTGAGGACCAATGTCCCCAGCTCTTTGTGAGTCCCAGAGGGGGAACAGAGTCACCCGGTTCTGGTGATATCCAGGTGGGGACCAGAGTCGCCACATCAGGGTGAGGCCCAGAGGGGGACGAGAATCACTATGTCCAGGTGAGGCCGCGATGTGGAACTGAGAAACCAGGTCTCATGATGCCCATATGAGGACCTGAGTAACCAGGTCCAGGTGAGGTCCCTGTGGGAACGAGTCACCTCGTCCGGGGAGGGCCAGGTGGGACCACAGTCACCAGGTCCAGGTGACGCCCAGTTATATAAGAGAGTATCCAGCTCAGAAAGATGCCCAGGTAAGGACCAGAGTCAACAGGTCCAGTAGAGGTTCAAATATGGATCAGAGTCATTGTTTTTCAGGTGAGGCCAGATGGAGACCACAGGAACCAGGTCCAGGATACCCCCATATGGGAACCAGAGCCACCAGATCCAGGTGAGGTCCAGGTAGGACCACAGTCACAAGGTCCTGGTGATGTGCAGGCGGCAACAGGATTCACCAAGTCCAGGTGAGGACCAGGTGGCGAATAGTCACCACATCCAGGTGCGGACCAGCTAAGGACCAGATTCACCAGGCCCAAGTGAAGCCCAAGGGGTGACCAGAGTCACCAGGTAAGGGTTAGGCCCAGAGGGGAACCAGAGTAACCAGTTTAGTTTGAGGCCCAGAATGGGACCAGAGTTCCCTGGTCAAATTGAGGCCCAGGTGTGGAATAGAGTATCCAGGTCCCAATGATGCCTGGGTGAGGACCAGAGTCACTAGGGCCATGCAGGCCCAGATGGGGAACAGAATCACTAGGTCCTGGTGAGGCATAGAATAAGACCACAGTCAGCAGTATCAGGTGAGCCACTTGTGGGAACCAGAGCCACTCTATCCAACTGAGTCCCAGGTCCATGTGAGGCCCACGTGAGGACCAGATTCATTAGGTCGAATTGAGGCATATCTGGGGACAAGAGTCACCAGGTCTGGGTGCGGGCTAGGTGGGGCAAGATTCAGCAGTTCTGAGTTAGGTCAAAGTGGGGACGAGAGACACCAAGTCGAGGTGAGGCCAAACTGAGGACCAGAGTCACCAGATCCACATGAGGTCCATGTTGGAAAGGAGTCACCAGGTCCAGGAGAGGTCCTGGCGTGGACTAGAGTCACCAGATCCAGGTGAAGTCCAGGTGGGGACCAGAGCCACCAGATCCAGGTGATTCCAGGTGGGGATCAGAGTCACAAGATTCAGGTGAAGCCCAGGTGGGGATCAGAGTCACTAGGTCCAGATGAGGCCCAGGTGAGGACCAGAGTTACCAGGTACACGTGAGGCCCCGGTGGGGATCAGAGGCAACAGGTCCATGTGAGGCCGGCTTGGGGACCATGGTCAACATGTCTACATGAGGCCCAGGTGTGGAACACAGTAAGCAGGTCCAGGTGAGTCCCCAGTGGTGACAGGAGTGACCACGTCCAGGTGAGGCCCAGGTGGGGACCAGGATCATCAGGTCCCGGGGAGACCCTTGAAAGAACCAGAATCAACAGTTCGAGGTCAGGCGCAGGTGGCAACCAGGGTCAGCAGGTCCAAGTAAGGCCAAAGAGGGGTTCACAGTCACTAGGGCACGGTGAGACACAGAGGGGGACCAGAGTCACTTGGACCAGGTGAGGTCCAGTTGTGGAACACAGTCACCTGGTTCAGGTGAGGCCCAGGTATATAAGGGAGTATAGAGGTCCCAATGATGCCCAGGTAAGGACCAGAGTCAACAGATCCAAGATACCCACGTGCGGACCTGAGTCACCAGGTATGGGTTAGGCCCAGGTGGCAACCGCACTAACCAGGTCCAGGTGAGGCCAACCTGCAAGCCAGAGTCACCAGATCCAGGTGAGGTCCTAGTGGGGACCGGAGTCACCAGGTAAATGTGAGTCTACAAGAACACCACATTCACCAGGTCCAGGTTTGGTTCATGTGGGAACGAGAGTCACCATGTCCAGGTGAGACCCAGGTGGGGACCACAGTCACCAGGTCCAGATTGAGGCCTAGGTGGTGGGACGAGAGTCATCAAGACCAGTTGAGGCCAAAGAGTGGAGCAAAGTTATCATGTCCAGGTGAGGCCCAGGTGGGGAACAGTGTAACCATGCCCCATTGATGCCAGGTGGGAAAAGAGTCACAGGTCCAGACGAGGCCTGAGTGAGGAGTAGATTCACCAGGTCTTGTTGAGGCCCAGTTGAGGACCAGTGTCCCCAGCTCCGGGTGAGTCCCAGAGGGGGACCAGAGTCACACGGTTTTGGTGATATCCAGGTGGGGACCAGGGTCACCACGTCAGGGTGAGGCCCAGAGGGGGACGAGAATCACTAGGTCCAGGTGAGGCCCCGATGTGGAACTGAGAAACCATTTCCCATGATGCCCATATGAGGACCTGAGTCACCAGGTCCAGGTGAGGTCCCTGTGGGAACCAGTCACCTCGTCCAGGTGAGGCCCAGGTGGGACCACAGTCACCAGGTCCAGGTGAGGCCCAGGTATATAAGAGAGTATCGAGGTCCCAATGATGCCCAGGTAAGGACCAGAGTCTACAGGTCCAGGAGAGGCCCAAATATTGTTCAGAGTCATTGTGTTCCAGGTGAGGCCAGTTGGAGCCCACAGGAACCAGGTGCAGGAGAGCCCCATATGGGAACCAGAGCCATCAGATCCAGGTGAGGTCCAGGTGGGACCACAGTCACAAGGTCCAGGTGATGCGCAGGTGGCAACAGGATTCACCAAGTCCAGGTGAGGCCCATGTGGCGACCAGTCACCAGATCTAGGTGCAGACCAGCTAAGGACCAGATTCACCAGGCCCTATTAAAGCCCAAGGGGTGACCAGAGTCACCAGGTAAGGGTGAGGCCCAGAGGGGAACCAGAGTAACCAATTTAGTTTGAGGCCCAGAATGGGACCAGAAGTCCCTGTTCAAAGTGAGGCACAGGTGTGGAATAGAGTATCCAGGGTGAGGATCTTTGGGTCCATCATCCAATGATGCCTGGGTGAGGACCAGAGGCACTAGGGGCATGCAGGCCCAGTTGGGGAACAGAAGTACTAGGTCCTGGTGTGGCATAGAATAAGACCACAGTCAGCAGTATCAGGTGAGCCCCTTGTGGGAACCAGAGCCACTCTATCCAGCTGAGTCCCAGGTCCAGCTGAGTGCCAGGTCCATGTGAGGCCCACGTGAGGACCAGATTCATCAGGTCGAATTGAGGTATAGCTGGGGACAAGAGTCACCAGGTCTGGGTGCGGTCTAGGTGGGGCATGATTCAGCAGTTCTGAGTTAGGTCAAAGTGGGGACGAGAGACACCAGGTTCAGGTGAGGCCAAAATGAGGACCAGAGTTACCAGATCCAGGTGAGGTCCATGTTGGAAAGAGAGTCACCAGGTCCGGGAGAGGTCCACGTGGGGACTAGAGTCACCAGATCCAGGTGAAGTACAGGTGGGGACCAGAGTCACCAGATACAGGTGAAGCCCAGTTGGGGACCAGAGTCACTAGGTCCAGATGAGGTCCAGGTGAGGACCAGAGTTACCAGGGACACCTGAGGCACCGGTGATGATCAGAGGCAACAGGTCCATGTGAGGCCGGCTTCCGGACCATGGTCAACAGATCTACTTGAGGCCCAGGTGTGGAACACAGTAAGCAGGTCCAGGTGAGTCCCCGGTGGTGACAAGAGTCACCACGTCCAGGGGATCCCTGGGTGGCGCAGTGGTTTGGCGCCTGCCTTTGGCCCAGGGCGCGATCCTGGAGACCCGGGATCGAATCCCACATCAGGCTCCCGGTGCATGGAGCCTGCTTCTCCCTCTGCCTATATCTCTGCTTCTCTCTCTCTCTCTCTGTGTGTGACTATCATAAATAAATTAAAAAAAAAAGAGTCACCACGTCCAGGTGAGGCACAGGTGGGGACCAGGATCACCAGTGTCAGGGGAGGATCTTGCAAGAACCAGAGTCAACAGTTCGAGGCCAGACTTAGGTGGCAACCAGGGTCAGCAGGTCCAAGTCAGGCCAAAGTGGGGTTCACAGTCACTAGGGCACGGTGAGATCCAGAGAGGAACCAGAGTCACTTGGTCCAGGTGAGGTCCAGTTGTGGAACACAATGACCGGGTCCCTTTTTTGCCCAGTTGAGGACCATGGTCAACAGGGCCAGGCGAGGCCCAGATGGGGACCAGAGTCCCCAAATCCAAGTGAAGCCCAGGTGGGGACCACAGTCACCAGATCCAGGGTAGTCTCAGGTGCAGACCAGAATCACCCGGTCCAGGTTACGTGCAGGTGGCAACCACACACACCAGGTCCCGGTGAGGCCCTGGTGGGGACCAGAGTCACGAGGTACATGAGAAGCTAGAAACACTGCAGCCACCAGGTCCACATGATGTCCATGTGGGAACGAGAATCACCAGTTACAGGTGAGGACCAGGCGGGGATCCGACTCACCATGTCCAGGTGAGACCCAAGTGGGCACCAGTGTCACCATGTCCAGGTGTGGCCCAGGTGAAGACCGGAGTTAATAGGTCCGGGTGGGTCACTGTTAGAGAACAGTGTAACCATATCCTGATGCTACCCAGGTGGGTACCAGAGACACCAGGTCCTTTTGAGGCCCAGGTGGGACCAGAGTCATGAGGTCCAGTTGAAGTCCCGATGGGAACCACAGTCACCAGGTCAGGTGAGGCCATGCTTAAGATCAGAGTCACCAGTTAGAGGTGAGGCCCAGGTGGAGCCAGAGTCACCTGGTACAGAAAAGGCCAAAGTCAGGACCAGAGTTACCAGGATCAGGTCAGTCCCAGTGGGGAATAGAGTAACCATGTCCCGATGATGCCCAAGTAGAACTTGAGTCACCACGTCCAGATGTGGCGCAGGTGGGGAGCATATTCACTAGGTCCCGGTGAGTCCCAGTTGAGGACCAGATGCCCCCGGGCTAGTTTAGCCTAGATGGGTACGAGATTCACCTGGTCTAGGTGACATCCAGTTGGGGACCAGAGTCACCATGTCAGGCTGTGGCCCAGAGGGGATCCAGAGTCATCATGTCCAGGTGAGGTAAGGTGTGGAACAGAGTATCCAGGTCATAATGGTGCACAGGTGAGGACCAGAGTCACCAGATCTGGGGGAGGCCCAGTTAGGATCAGAGTCACCAGTTCTAGGTGAGTCCAAGAAGGATTCCACAGTAATCAGGTCCAGGTGGGGAACAAAGTCACCAGGACTGGGTGAGGCCCATATGGGGACCAGATTCACCAGGTCCAGGTGATTCCCAGGTGGTGACCAGACTTACAAGTTCCGGGTGAGCAACATGTAAGGACCAGATTCACAAGGTCAAGTGAGGCCCACGTGGGAACCTGAGTCACCAGGTATGGGTGAGGCCCAGGTGGCAACCCCACTCACCAGGTCCAGGTGAGGCCACCTGCAGGCCATGCTGTGGAACCATGTCCCGATGTTGCCCATGTAGGGACAGGACTTACCATGTCCAGGTGAGGCCAACCTGCAGGCCATGCTGTGGAACCATGTCCCGATAATCCCCAGGTAGGGACCAGAGTCACCCGGTGCAAATGAGGCCCAGATGGAGCATATTCACTAGGTCCAGGTGAGGCCCAGTTGAAGACCAGAGTCACCAGATCTGGTTGAGGACTATCGGGGTACAGAATCACATGGTCCAGGTGACATCCAGGGGGGGACCAGCCTCACCAGATCCAGGTGAGGACCAGCTAAGGACCAGATTCAGCAGACCCTCGTGAAGCTCAAGGGGTGACCAGAGTCACCAGGTAAGGGTGAGTCCCAGAGGGGGAAGACAGTAACCAGTTTAGTTTGAGGCCCAGAATGTGACCAGAGGTCCCTAGTCAGAGTGAGGCCCAGGTGTGGAATAGTGTATCCAGGTCCCAATGATGCCTGTGAGGACCAGAGTCACTAGGGCCATACACGCCCAGATGGGGAACAGAATCACTAGGTCCAGGTGAGGCATAGAATAAGACCACAGTCAGCAGTATCATTTGAGCCCCTTGCGGGAACCAGAGTCACTCTATCCAGCTGAGTCTCAGGTCCATGTGAGGCTCACGAGAGGACCAGATTCATTAGGTCGAAATGAGGCATAGCTGGGGACAAGAGTCACCAGGTCTGGTTGCGGCCTAGGTGGGGCAAGATTCAGCAGTTCTGAGTTAGGTCAAAGTAGGGACGAGAGACGTCAGGTCCAGGTGAGGCCAAACTGAGGACCAGAGTCACCAGATCCATGTGAGGTCCATGTTGGAAAGAGAGTCACCAGGTCCAAGAGAGGTCCAAGTGGGGACCAGAGTCACCAGATCCAGGTGAAGTCCAGGTGGGGACCAGAGTCACCAGATCCAGGTGAAGCCCAGGTGGGGACCAGAGTCACTAGGTCCAGATGAGGCCCAGGTGAGGACCAGAGTTACCAGGTACACGTGAGGCCCCGGTGGGGATCAGAGGCAACAGGTCCATGTGAGGCCGGCTTGGGGACCATGGTCAACAGGTCTACTTGAGGCCCTGGTGTGGAACACAGTAAGCAGGTCCAGGTGAGTCCCCGGTGGTGACAAGTGTCACCACGTCCAGGTGAGGCCCAGGTGGGGACCAGGATCACCAGGTACAGGGGAGGCCCTTGAAAGAACCAGAGTCAACACGTCTAAGTCAAGCGCAGGGGGCAACCAGGGTCAGCAGGTCCAAGTCAGGCCAAAGTGGGGTTCACAGTCATTAGGGCACGGTGAGACCCAGAGTGGGACCAGAGTCACCTGGTCCAGGTGAGGTCCATTTGTGGAACACAGTCACCGGGTCCCAATTTTGCCGAGGTGAGGACCATGATCAACAGGGCCAGGTGAGGCCCAGATGGGGACCGGAGTCCCCAAATCCTGGTGAAGACCAGGTGGGGACCACGGTCACCAGATCCAGGGTAGTCTCAGGTGCAGACCAGTATCAGAAGGCACAGGTGTTGTGCAGGTGGCAACCACACTCACCAGGTACCGTTGAGGCCCTGGTGGGGACCAGAGTCACGAGGTACATGAGAAGCTAGAAACACTGCAGCCACCAGGTCCACATGATGTCCATATGGGAACGAGAATCACCAGTTACAGGTGAGGACCAGGTGGAGATCCGACTCAGCATGTCCAGGTGAGACCCAAGTGGGAACCAGTGTCACCATATCCAGGTGTGTCCCAGGTGAAGACCAGAGTTAATAGGTCCGGCAGGGTCACTGTTAGTGAACATTGTAACCATATCCTGATGCTACCCTGGTTGTTACCAGAGACACCAGGTCCTGGTGAGGCCCAGGTGGGACCAGAGACATGAGGTCCAGGTGAGGTCCCGATAGTAAACACTCACCAGGTCAGGTGAGGCCACGCTTTGGATCAGAGTCACCAGTTACTGGTGAGGCCCAGGTGGAGCCAGAGTCACCTGGTCAGAAGAGGCCAAAGTCAGGACCAGAGTTACCAGGATCACTTCTGTCCCAGTTGTGAATAGAGTAACCATGTACCGATGATGCCCAGGTAGAACCAGAGTCACCAGGTCCAGATGAGGAGCAGGTGGGGAGCATATTCACTAGGTGTCGGTGAGGCCCAGATGAGGACCAGAATCCCCAGGTCTAGTTGAGGCCTGGAGGGGTACCAGATTCACCTGGTCCTGGTGACATCCAGATGGGGACCAGAGTCACCATGACAGGGTGTGGCCCGGAGGGGATCCAGAGTCATCATGCCCAGGTTAGGCTCAGGTGTAGAACAGAGATCCAGGGTATAATGGTCCACAGGTGAGGACCAGAGTCACCAGATCTGTGTGAGGCCCAGTTAGGATCAGAGTCACCAGTTCCAGGTGAGGCCAAGAAGGAGTCCACAGAAATCAGGTCCAGGTGGGGAACAAAGTCACGAGGACTGGGTGAGGCCCAGATGGGGACCAGATTCACCAGGTCCAGGTGATTCCCAGGTGGTGACCAGAGTTACCAGTTCCGGGTGATTACAAGGTAAGGACCAAATTCACCAGGTCCAAGTAAGGTCCACGTGGGTACCTGTGTCTCCAAGCATGGGTGAGGCCCAGGTGGCAACCCGACTCTCCAGGTCCAGGTGAGGCCAAACTCAGGCCATGCAGAGGAACCTTGTCCCGATGATACCCAGGTAGGGACTAGAGTTACCAGGTCCAGGTGAGGCCAACCTGCAGGCCATGCAGTGGAACCATGTCCCGATGATGCCCAGGTAGGGACCAGAGTCACCAGGTCCAAATGTGGCCCAGACGGAGCATATTCACTAGGTCCAGTGAGGCCCAGTTGGGGACCACTGTCACCAGATCTGGTTGAGGCTTAGAGGGGTACCACAATCACCTGGTCCAGGTGACATCCAAATGGGGACCAGAGGCACCAGGTCAGGGTGAGGCCCAGAGTGGTTCCAGAGTCACCATGTCCAGGTTAGGCTCAGGCATGGAACAGAGTCACCAAGTACCAATGATGCCCAGGTGAGGACGAGAGTCACCAGGTATGGGTGACACGCAGATAGGATCAGAGTCACCAGTTCCAGGTGAGGCTAAGAAAGAGTCCACAGCAAGCAGGTCCAGATGGGGAACAAAGTCACCAGGACTGGGTGAGGCCCAGATGGGGACCAGATTCACCAGGTCCAAGTGAGGCCCAGGTGGTGACCAGAGTCCCCGGGTCCGGGAGAGGACCAGGTAAGGACCAGATTCACCAGGTCCAAGAGGCCCCTGTGGGGACCTGAGTCACCAGGTCTGGGTGCGGGCTAGGTGGGGCAAGATTCAGCAGTTCTGAGTTAGGTCAAAGTGGGGACGAGAGACGCCAGGTCCAGGTGAGGCCAAACTGAGGATCAGAGTCACCAGATCCAGGTGAAGTCTATGTTGGAAAGAGAGTCACCAGGTCCAGGAGAGGTCCAGTTGGGGACCAGAGTCACCAGATCCAAGTGAAGTCCAGGTGCGGACCAGAGTCACCAGATCCAGGTGAAGCCCAGGTGGGGACCAGACTCAATAGGTCCAGATGAGGCCCAGGTGAGGACCAGATTTACCAGGTACAGGTGAGGCCCGGTGGGGATCAGAGGCAACAGGTCCATGTGAGGTCGGTTGGAGACCATGGTCAACAGTTCTACTTGAGGCCCAGGTGTGGAACACAGTAAGCAGGTCCAGGTGAGTCCCCGGTGGTGACAAGAGTCACCACGTCCAGGTGAGCCCCAGGTGGGGACCAGGATCACCAGGTACAGGGGAGGCCCTTGAAAGAACCAGAGTCAACAGTTCGAGGTTAGGCGCAGGTGGCAACCAGGGTCAGCAGGTCCAAGTCAGGCCAAAGTGGGGTTCACAGTCACTAGGCACGGTGAGACCCAGAGGGGGACCAGAGTCACCTGGTCCAGTTGAGGTCCAGTTTTGGAACACAGTCACCGGGTCCCAATATTGCCCAGTTGAGGACCATGGTCAACAGGGCCAGGTGAGGCCCAGATGGGGACCGGAGTCCAAATATCCAGGTGAAGCCCAGGTGGGGACCACAGTCACCAGATCCAGGGTAGTCTCAGGTGCAGACCATAATCACCAGGTCCAAGTGAGGTGCAGGTGGCAACCACATTCCCCAAGACCCAGTGAGGCCCCTGGCGGGGACCAGAGTCACGAGGTACATGAGAAGCTAGAAACACTGCAGCCACCAGGTCCACATGATGTCCATGTGGGCCGGAGAATCAGCAGTTACACGTGAAGACCAGGTGGGGATCCGACTCACCATGTCAAGTTGAGACCCAGGTGGGATCCAGTGTCACCGTGTCCAGGTGTGGCCCAGGTGAAGACCAGAGTTAATAGGTCCGGCTGGGTCACTGTTAGTGAACAGTGTAACCATATCCTGATGCTACCCAGGTGGGTACCGGAGACACCAGGTCCTGGCGAGGCCCAGGTGGGACCAGAGACATGAGGTCCAGGTAAGATCCCGATGGGAACCACAGTCACCAGGTCAGGTGAGGCCATGCTTAGGATCAGAGTTACCAGTTACAGGTGAGGCCCAGGTGGAGCCAGAATCACCTGGTACAGAAGAGGCCAAAGTCAGTACCAGAGTTACTAGGATCAGGTCAGTCCCATTGGGGAATAGAGTAACCATGTCCCGATGATGCCCAGGTAGAACCCGAGTCACCACGTCCAGATGAGGCGCAGGTGGGGAGCATGTTCACTAGGTCCAGGTGAGGCCCAGTTGAGGACCAGAGTCACCAGGTCTGGTTGAGGCCGACAGGGGTCCCAGATTCACCTGGTCTAGGTGACATCCAGATGGGGACCAGAGTCACCATGTCAGAGTGAGGCCCAGAGAGGATCCAGAGTCATCATGTCCAGGTGAGGCTCAGGTGTGGAACAGAGTATCCAGGTCATAGTGGTCCACAGGTGAGGACCAGAGTCACCAGATCTGGGTGAGGCCCAGTTAGGATCAGAGTCACCAGTTCCAGGTGAGGCCCAAAAGGAGTCCACAGCAATCAGGTCCAGGTGGGGAACAAAGTCACCAGGACTGGGTGAGGTGAGGCCCAGATGGCGACCATATTCTCCAGGTCCAGGGGATTCCAAGGTGGTGACCAGAATTACCAGATTCACCAGGTCCAGTTGAGGCCCAGGTGGTGACCAGAGTCCCAGGTCTGGGAGAGGACCATGTAAGGGCCAGATTCACCAGGTCCAAGAGGCCCACGTGGGGACCTGAGTCACAAGGTATGGGTGACACCCAGGTGGCAACCCCACTCACCAGGTCCAGGTGAGGCCAACCTGCAGGCCAGAGTCACCAGATCCAGGTGAGGCTCTAGTGGGGACCGGAGTCACCAGGTAAATGTGAGTCTACAAGAACACCACAGTCACCAGGTCCAGGTGTGGTTCATGTGGGAACAAGAGTCAACAGGTCCAGGTGAGACCCAGGTGGGGACCACAGTCACCAGGTCCAGATTGAGGCCTAGGTGAGGGGACCAGAGTCATCAGGACCAGGTGAGGCCAAAGTGTGGAGCAAAGTTATCATGTCCAGGTGAGGCCCAGGTGGGGAACAGAGTAACCATGTCCCATTGATGCCAGGTGGGAAAAGAGTCACAAGGTCCAGACGAGGACTATGTGAATCGTAGATTCATCAGGTCCTGTTGATGCCCAGTTTAGGACCAGTGTCCACAGCTCCGGTGAGTCTCAGAGGGGGAACAGAGTCCCCCGGTACTGGTGATATATAGGTGGGGACCAGAGTCACCACGTCAGGATGAGGCCCAGAGGGGGACGAGAATCACAGGCTCCAGGTGAGGCCCGATGTGGAACTGAGAAACCAGGTCCCATGATGCCCATATGAGGACCTGAGTCACCAGGTCCAGGTGGGGTCCCTGTGGGAAAAAGTCACCTCGTCCAGGTGAGGCCCAGGTGGGACCACAGTCACCAAGTCCAGGTGAGGCCCAGGTATATAAGTGAGTATCGAGGTCCCAATGATGCCCAGGTAAGGACCAGAGTCAACAGGTCCAGGAGAGGCCCAAATACGGAACAGAGTCATTGTGTTCCAGGTGAGGCAGATGGAGACCACAGGAACCAGGTCCAGGAGAGCCCCATATGGGAACCAGAGCCACGAGATCCAGGTGAGGTCCAGGTGGGACCACAGTCACAAGGTCCAGGTGAGGCGCAGGTGGCAACTGGATTCACCAAGTCCAGGTGAGGCCCAGGTGGCGACCAGTCACCACATCCAGGCGCGGACCAGCTAAGGACCAGATTCACCAGGCCGAAGTGAAGCCCAAAGGGTGACCAGAGTCACCAGGTAAGGGTTAGACCCAGAGGGGGAACCAGAGTAACCAGTTTAGTTTGAGGCCCAGAATGGGACCAGAGGTCCCTGGTCAGAGTGAGGCCCAGGTGTGGAATAGAGTATCCAGGGTGAGGATCATTGGGTCCATCACCCAATGATGCCTGGGTGAGGACCAGAGTCACTGGGACCATGCAGGCCCAGATTGGGTACAGAATCACTACGTCCTGGTGAAGCATATAATAAGACCACAGTCAGCAGTATCAGCTGAGCCCCTTGCGGGAACCAGAGCCACTCTATCCAGCTGAGTCCCAGGTTCAGGTGAGGCTCCCATGAGGACCAGATTCATTAGGTCGAATTGAGGCATAGCTGGGGACAAGAGTCACCAGGTCTGGGTGCAGCCTAAGTTGGGCTAGATTCAGCAGTTCTGAGTTAGGTCAAAGTGGGGACGAGAGACGCCAGTTCCAGGTGAGGCCAAACTGAGTACCAGAGTCACCAGATCCATGTGAGGTCCATGTTTGAAAGAAAGTCACCAGGTCCGGGAGAGGTCCAGGTGGGGACCAGAGTCACCAGTTCCAGGTGAGGCCAAGAAGGAGTCCACAGAAATCAGGTCCAGGTGGGGAACAAAGTCACCAGGACTGGGTGAGGCCTAGATGGGGACCAGATACACAAGGTCCAGGTGATATCCAGGTGGTGACCAGACTTACCAGTTCCGGGTGAGGACCAGGTAAGGACAAGATTCACCAGGTCCAAGTGAGGCCCACGTGGGGACCTGTGTCACCAGGCATGGGTGAGGCCCAGGTGGCAACCCCACTGAACAGGTCAAGGTGAGGCCAACCTGCAGGCCATGCAGAGGAACCATGTCCCGATGCTGACCATGTAGGGACCAGACTTACCAGGTCCAAGTGAGGCCAACCTGCAGGCCATGCAGTGGAACCATGTCCCGATGATGCCCAGGTAGGGACCAGAGTCACCAGGTCCAAAAGAGGCCCAGATGGTGCATATTCACTAGGTCCAAGTGAGGCCCAGTTGAGGACCAGAGTCACCAGATCTGGTTGACGCCTAGAAGGGTACCAGAATCACCTGGTCCAGGTGACATCCTGATGGGGACCAGAGTCATTAGGTCAGGGAGAGGACCAGAGAGGTTCCAGAGTCATCATGTCCAGGTGAGGCTCAGGTGTGGAACAGAGTCACCAGGTCCCAATGATGCCCAGGTGAGGAACAGAGTCACCAGGTCTGGGTGACGCGCAGATAGGATCAGAGTCACCAGATCTTGTTGAGGCCTAGAGGGGTACCAGATTCACCAGGTCCAGGTGAGGCACAGGTGGTGACCAGAGTCCCCGTTCTTGGAAAGGACCAGGTAAGGACCAGATTCACCAGGTCCAAGAGGCCCACGTGGGGACCTCAGTCACCAGGTATGTGTGTGGCCCAGGTGGCAATAACACTCACCAGGTCCAGGTGAGGCCAACCTGCAGGCCATGCAGTGGAAACATATCCCGATGATGCCCAGGTAGGGAGAAAACTTACCAGGTCCAGGTGAGGCCAACCTGCATGCCATGCAGTGGAACCATATCCAGATGATGCCCAGGTAGAGACGAGACTTACCAGGTCCAGGTGAGGCCAACCTGCAGGCCATGCAGTGGAACCATATCCCGATGATGCCCAGGTATGGACCAGAGTCACCAGGTCCAAATGAGGCTCAGATGGAGCATATTCACTAGGTACAGGTGATTCCCCTTTGAAGAACAGAGTCACCAGTTCTGTTTGAGGCCTAGGGGGTACCAGAATCACCTTGTCCATGTGACATCCAGATAAGGACCAGAGTCACTAGGTCAGGGTGAGGCCCAGAGCGGTTCCAGAGTCAACATTTCCAGGTATGCTCAGGTGTGGTACAGTGTCACCAGGTAGCAATGATGCCCAGGTGAGGACAAGAGTCACCCGGTCTCGGTGACGCACAGATAGGATCAGACTCACCAGTCCAGGTGAGGCCAAGAAAGGGCACAGCAATCAGGTCCAGGTGGGGAACAGAGTCACCAGGACTGGGTTAGGCCCAGATGGGGACCAGATTCACCAGGTCCAGGTGAGGCCCAGGTGGTGACAAGAGTCCCCGGGTCTAGGAGAGGACCGGGTAAGGACAAGATTCACCAGGTCCAAGAGGCCCACGTAGGGACTTGAGTCACCAGGTATGGGTGAGGCCCAGGTGGCAACCCCACTCACCAGGTCCTGGTGAGACCAACCTGCAGGCCAGAGTCACCAGATCCACGTGAGTCCCTAGTGGGGACCGGATTCACCAGGTAAAAGTGAGTCTACAAGAACGCCAGAGTCACCAGGTCCAGGCGTGGTTCATGTAGGAACGAGACCACCAGCTCCAGGTGAGACCCAGAAGGGGACCACAGTCACCAGGTCAAGGTGTGAACCAGGTGGGGACCACAGTCACCAGGGCCAGGTGAGGCCCAGGTATATAAGAGTGTACCCAGGTCCCAATGATGCCCAGGTAAGTACCAGAGTCAACAGGTCCAGGAGAGGCCCAAATATGGAACAGAGTCATTGTGTTCCAGGTGACGCCAGATGGAGACCACAGGAACCAGGTCCAGGAGAGCCCCATATGGGAACCAGAGCCACCAGATCCAGGTGAGGTCCAGGTGGGACCACAGATACAAGGTCCCGGTGACGCGCAGGTGGCAACAGGATTCAACAAGTCCAGGAGAGGCCCAGGTGGCGACAAGTCACCAGATCCAGGTTCGGACAACCTAAGGACCAGATTCACCAGGCCGAAGTGAAGCCCAAGGTGTGACCAGAGTCACCAAGTAATGGTGAGGCCCAGAGGGGGAACCAGAGTAACCAGTTTAGTATGAGGCCCAGAATGGGACCAGAGTTCCCTGGTCAAAGTGAGGCCCAGGTGTGGAATAGAGTATCCAGGTCCCAATGATGCCTGGGTGAGGACCAGAGTCACTAGGGCCATGCAGGACCAGGGGGAACAGAATCACTAGGTCCTGGTGAGGCATAGAATAAGACCACAGTCAGCAGTATCAGGTGAGCCCATTGTGGGAACCAGAGCAACTCTATCCAGCTGAGTCCCAGGTCCATGTGAGGCCCACGTGAGGACCAGATTCATCAGGTCGTATTGAGGCATAGCTGGGGACAAGAGTCACCAGGTCTGGGTGCGGGCTAGGTGGGGCAAGATTCAGCAGTTCTGAGTTAGGTCAAACTGGGGACGAGAGACAACAGGTCCAGGTGAGGCCAAACTGAGGACCAGAGTCACCAGATGCAGGTCAGGTCCAGGTGTGGACCAGAGTCCCCAGATCCAGGTGAAGTCCAGGTGGGGACCAGAGTCACCAGATCCAGGTGAAGCCCAGGTGGGGACCGGAGTAGCTAGGTCCAGATGAGGCCCAGATGAGGACCAGATTTACCAGGTACACGTGTAGCCCCGGAGGGGATCAGAGGCAACAGGTCCATGGGAGGCCTGCTTAGGGACCATGGTCAACAGGTCTACTTGAGACCCAGGTGTGGAAAACAGTAAGTAGGTCCAGAGATTCCCCGGTGGTGACAAGTGTCACCACATCCTGGTTTGGTCCAGGTGGGGACCACAATCACGAGGTACAGTGAGGGCCCTTGAAAGAACCAGAGTTTACAATTCGAGGTCAGGCGCAGGTGGCAAACAGCGTCAGCAGGTCCAAGTCAGGCCAAAGTGGGGTTCACAGTCATTAGGGCACGGTGAGACCCAGAGGGGGACCAGAGTCACCTGGTCCAGGTGAGGTCCAGTTGTGGAACACAGTCACCGGGCCCCAATTTTGCCCAGTTGAGGACAATGGTCAACAGGGCCAGGTGAGGCCCAGATGGGGACCGGAGTCCCCAAATCCAGGTGAAGACCAGGTGGGGACCAGAGTCACCAGATCCAGGGTAGTCTCAGGTGCAGACCAGAATCACCAGGTCCAGGTGAGGTGCAGGTGGCAACCACACTCACCAGGACCCGGTGAGTTCCTGGTGGGGACCAGAGTCACGAAGTACATGAGAAGCTAGAAATACTGCAGCCACCAGGTCCACATGATGTCCATGTGGGAACGAGAATCACCAGTTACAGGTAAGGACCAGGTGGGGATCCGACTCACCATGTCCAGGTGAGACCGAGGTGGGAACCAGTGTCACCTTGTCCAGATGTGGCCCAGGTGAAGACCAGAGTTAATAGGTCCGGCTGGGTCACTGTTAGTGAACAGTGTAACCATATGCTGATGCTACCCAAGGGGGTACCAGAGACACCAGGTCCAGGTGACGCCCAGGTGGGACCGGAGAAATGAGGTCCAGTTTAGTTCCCGATGGGAACCACAGTCACCAGGTCAGGTGAGGCCATGCTTAGGATCAGAGACACCAGTTACAGGTGAGGCCCATGTGGAGCCAGAGTCACCTGGTACAGAAGAGGCCAAAGTCAGGACCAGAGTTACTAGGATCAGGTCAGTCCCAGTGGGGAATAGAGTAACCATGTCCCGATGATGCCCAGGTAGAACCAGAGTCACCAGGTCCAGATGAGGCGCAGGTGGGGAGCATATTCACTAGGTCCCGGTGAGGCCCAGTTGAGGAACAGAGTCACCAGGTATAGTTGAGGCCTCGAGGAGTACCAGATTCACCTGGTGTAAGTGACATCCAGATGGGACCAGGGTCACCATATGAGGGTGAGGCCCAGAGTAGACCCAGAGTCATCATGTCCAGGTGAGGCTCAGGTGTGGAACAGAGTATCCAAGTCATTATGGTCCACAGGTGAGGACCAGAGTCACCAGATCTGGGTGAGGCCCAGTTAGGATCAGAGTCACCAGTTCCAGGTGAGGCCAAGAAGGAGTCCACAGCAATCAGATCCAGGTGGGGAACAAAGTAAGCAGGACTGGGTGAGGCCCAGATGGGGAACAGATTCACCAGGTCCAGGTGATTCCCAGGTTGTGACCAGAGTTACCAGTTCTGGGTGAGGACCAGGAAAGGACAAGATTCACCAGGTCCAAGTGAGGCCAACGTGGGGACCTATGTCACTATGCATGTGTGAGGCCCAGGGGGCAACCCCTCTCCCCAGGTCCAGGTGAGGCCAACCTACAGGCCATGCAGAGGAACCATGTCCCGATGATGCCCAGGTAGGGACTAGATTTACCAGGTCCAGGTGAGGCCAACCTGCAGGCCATGCAGTGGAACCATGTCCCGATGATGCCCAGGTAGGGACCAGAGTCACCAGGTCCAAATGAGGCCCAGATGGAGCATATTCAATAGGTCCAGGTGAGGCCCATTTGAGGACAAGAGTAACCAGATCTGGTTGAGGCCTAGAGGGGTACCAGTATCACCTGGTCCAGGTGACTTCGAGATGGGGACCAGAGTCTCCAGGTCAGAGTGAGTCCCAGAGAGGTTCCAGAGTCATCATGTGCAGGTGAGGCTCAGGTGTGGAACAGAGTAACCAGGTACCAATGATGCCTAGGTGAGGACCAGAGTCACCAGATCTGGGTGAGGCCCAGTTAGGATCAGAGTCACCAGTTCCAGGTGAGGCCAAGAAGGGGTCCACAGAAATCAGGTCCAGGTGGGGAACAAAGTCACCAGGACTGCGTGAGGCCCAGATGGGGACCAGATTCACTGGTCCAGGTGATTCCCAAGTGGTGACCAGAGTTACCAGTTCCGGTGAGGACCAGGTAAGGACAAGATTCACCAGGTCCAAGTGAGGCCCACGTTGGAACCTGTGTCACCAGGTATGGGTGAGGCCCAGGTGGCAAACCCACTCACCAGGGCCAGGTGAGGCATACGTGCAGGCCATGCAGAAGAACCGTGTCCCGATGATGCCCAGGGAGGGTCCAGAGTTACCAGGTCTAGGTGAGTCCAACCTGCAGGCCATGCAGTGGAATCATGTCCCGATGTTGCCCAGGTAGTGACCAGAGTCACCAGGTCCAAATGAGGCCAAGATGGAGCATATTCACTAGGTCCAGGTGAGGCCCAGTTGAGGACCAGAGTCACCAGAACTTGTTGAGGCCTAGAGGGGTACCAGAATCACCTGGTCCAGGTGACATCCAGATGGGGACCAGAGTCACCAGGTCAAGGTGAGGCCCAGAGGCGATCCAGAGTCATCATGTCCAGGTGAGGTTCAGGTGTGGAACAGCGTCACCAGGTACCAATGATGCCCAGGTGAGGACCAGAGCCACCAGATCTGTGTGACACGCAGATAGGATCAGAGTCTCCAGTTCCAGGTGAGGACAAGAAAGAGTCCACAGCAATCAGGTCCAGGTGGGGAACAAAGTCACCAGGACTGGGTAAGGCCCAGACCGGACCAGATTCACCAGGTCCAGGTGAGGCCCAGGTGTTGACCAGAGTTCCCGGGTCTGGGAGAGGACCAGGTAAGGGCCAGATTCACCACGCCCAAGTGAAGCCCAAGGGGTGACTAGAGTCACCAGGTAAGGGTGAGGCCCAGAGGGGGAACCAGAGTAACCAGTTCATTTTGAGGCCCAGAATGGGAACAGAGGTCCCTGGTCAGATTGAGGCCCAGACGTGGAATAGAGTATCCAGGTCCAATGATGCCTGATTGAGGACCAGATTCACTAGGGCCATGCAGGCCCAAATGAGGAACAGAATCACTAGGTCCTGGTGAGGCATAGAATAAGACCACAGTCAACAGTATCAGGTTAGCCCCTTGTAGGAACCAGAGCCACTCTCTCCAGCTGAGTCCCAGGTCCATATGAGGCCCACGTGAAGACCAGATTAATCAGGTGGAATTGAGGCATAGCTGGGGACAAGAGTCACCAGGTCTGGGTGCGGGCTAGGTGGGGCAAGATTCAGCAGTTCTGAGTTAGGTCAAATTGGGGACGAGAGACACCAGGTCCCGGTGATGCCAAAATGAGGATCAGAGACATCAGATCCAGGTGAGGTCTATGTTGGAAAGAGAGTCACCAGATCCAGGAGAGGTCCAGGTGGGGACCAGAGTCACCATATCCAGGTGAAGTCCAGGTGCGGACCAGAGTCACCAGATCCAGGTGAAGCCCAGGTGGGGACCAGACTCAATAGGTCCAGATGAGGCTCAGGTGAGGACCAGATATACCAGGTACAGGTGAGGCCCCGGTGGTGACCAGAGTCCCCGGGTCTGGGAGAGGACCAGGTAAGGACCAGATTCACCAGGCCCAAGTGAAGCCCAAGGGGTGACTATAGTCACCAGGTAAGGGTGAGGCCCAGAGGGGGAACCAGAGTAACCAGTTCAGTTTGAGGCCCAGAATGGGACCAGTGGTCCCTGGTCAGAGTGAGGCCCAGGCGTGGAATAGAGTATCCAGATCCCATGATGCCTGAGGGAGGACCAGAGTCATTAGGGCCATGCAGGCCCAGATAGGGAACAGAATCACTAGGTCCTGGTGAGGCATAGAATAAGACCACAGTCAACAATATCAGGTTAGCCCCTTGTGGGAACCAGAGCCACTCTATCCAGCTGAGTCCCAGGTCCATGTGAGGCCCACGTGAGGACCAGATTAATCAGGTGGAATTGAGGCATAACTGGGGACAAGAGTCACCAGGTCTGGGTGCGGGCTAGGTGGGGCAAGATTCAGCAGTTCTGAGTTAGGTCAAATTGGGGACGAGAGACACCAGGTCCAGGTGAGGCCAAAATGAGGATCAGAGTCACTAGATCCAGGTGAGGTCCATGTTGGAAAGAGAGTCACCAGGTCCAGGAGAGGTCCAGGTGGGGACCAGAGTCACCAGATCCAGGTGAAGCCCAGGTGGGGACCAGACTCACTAGGTCCAGATGAGGCCCAGGTGAGGACCAGAGTTACCAGGTACAGGTGAGGCCCCGGTGGGGATCAGAGGCAACAGGTCCATGTGAGGCCGGCTTGGGGACCATGGTCAACAGGTCTACTTGAGGCCCAGGTGTGGAACACAGTAAGCAGGTCCCGGTGAGTCCCCGGTGGTGACAAGAGTCACCACGTCCAGGTGAGGCCCAGGTGGGGACAAGGATCACCAGGTCCAGGGGAGGCCCTTGAAAGAACCAGAGTCAACAGTTCGAGGTCAGGCGCAGGTGGCAACCAGGGTCAGTAGGTCCAAGTCAGGCCAATGTGGGGTTCACAGTCAATAGGGCACGGTGAGACCCAGAGGGGGACCACAGTCACCTGGTACAGGTGAGGTCCAGTTGTGGAACACAGTCACCGGGTCCAAATTTTGCCCAGTTGAGGACCATGGTCAACATGGCCAGGTGAGGCCCAGAAGGGGACCGGAGTCCCCAAATCCAGGTGAAGCCCAGGTGGGGAACACAGTCACCAGATCCAGGATAGTCTCAGGTGCAGAGCAGAATCACCAGGTCCAGGTGAGGTGCAGGTGGCAACCACACACACCAGATCCCGGTGAGGCCCTGGTGGGGACCAGAGTCACGAGGTACATGAGAAGCTAGAAACACCGCAGCCACCAGGTCCACATGATGTCCATGTGGGAACGAGAATCACCAGTTACAGGTGAGGACCAGGTGGGGATCTGACTCACCATGTCCAGGTGAGACCCAGGTGGGAACCAGTGTCACCATGTCCAGGTGTGGCCCAGGTGAAGACCGGAGTTAATAGGTCCGGCTGGGTCACTGTTAGTGAACAGTGTAACCATATCCTGATGCTACCCAGGAGAGTACCAGAGACAACAGGTCCTGGTGAGGCCCAGGTGGGTCCAGAGACATTAGGTCCAGGTGATGTCCCGAAGGGAACCACAGTCACCAGATCACCTGAGGTCATGCTTAGAATCAGTGTCACCAGATAAAAGTGAGGCCCAGGTGGTGCCAGAGTCACCTGGTACAGACGAGGCCAAAGTCAGGACGAGAGTTACAAGGATCAGGTCAGTCCCAGTGGGCAATAGAGTAACCATGTTCCGATGATGCCCAGGTAGAAGCAGAGCCACCAGGTCCAGATGAGGAGCAGGTGGGAGCATATTCACGAGGTCCCGGTGAGGCCCAGTTGAGGACCAGAGTCACCAGGTCTAGTTGAGGCCTAGAGGGGTACCAGATTCACCTGGTCTAGGTGACATCCAGATGGGGACCAGAGTCACCATGTCAGGGCGAGGCCCAGAGGGGATCCAGAGTCATCATGTCCAGGTAGGGCTCAGGTGTGGAACAGAGTATCCAGGTCACAATGGACACAGGTGAGGACCAGAGTCAGCAGATCTGGGTGAGGCCCAGTTAGGATCAGAGTCACCAGTTCCAGGTGAGCCCAAGAAGGAGTCCACAGCAATCAGGTCCAGGTGGGGAACAAATTCACCAGGACTGGGTGAGGCCCAGATGGGGACCAGATTCACCAGGTCCAGGTGACTTCCAGGTGGTGACCAGACTTACCAGTTCTGGGTGAGGACCAGGTAGGGAAAAGATTCAACAGGTCCACGTGAGGCCCACGTGGGGACCTGTGTCACCAGGTATGTGTGAGGCCCAGGTGGCAACACCACTCCCCAGGTCCAGGTGAGGCCAACAGGCAGGCCATGCAGAGGAAACATGTCACGATGATGCCCTGGTTGGGACCAGAGTTACCAAATCCAGGTGAAGCCAACCTGCAGGCCATGCAGTGGAACCTTGTCCCGATGATGCCCAGGTAGGGACCAGAGACACCAGGTCCAAATGAGGCCCAGATGGAGCAAATTCACTAGGTCCAGGTGAGGCCCAGTTGAGGACCAGAGTCACCAGATCTGGTTGATGCCTAGAGGGGTACCAGAATCACCTCATCCAGGTGACATGTCAGATGGGGACCAGAGTCACCAGGTCAGGGTGAGACCCAGAGAGGTTCCAGAGTCATCATGTCCAGGTGAGGCTCAGGTGTGGAACAGAGTCACCAGGTACCAACGATGTCCAGGTGAGGAGCAGAGTCACCAGGTCTGCGTGATGCGCAGATAGAATCAGAGTCACTAGTTCCAATTGAGGCCAAGAAAGAGTCCACATCAATCAGGTCCAGGTGGGGAACAAATCACCAGGACTGGGTGAGACCCAGATGGGGACCAGATTCACCAGGTCCAGGTGAGTCCCAGGTGGTGACCATAGTCCCCGGGTTTGGGAAGGACCAGGTAAGGACCAGATTCACCAGGTCCAAGAGGCCCACGTGGGGACCTGAGTCACCAGGTATGGGTGAGGCCCAGGTGGCAACCCCACTCACCAGGTCCAGGTGAGGCCAACCTGCAGGCCAGAGTCTCCACATCCAGGTGAGGCCCTAGTGGGGACCGGAGTCACCAGGTAAATGTGAGTCTACAAGAACACCACAGTCACCAGGTCCTGGTGTGGTTCATGTGGGAATGAGAGTCACCAGTTCCAGGTGAGACCCAGGTGGGGACCACAGTCACCAGGTCCAGATTGAGGCCTAGGTGGGGGGACCAGAGTATCAGGACCAGTTGAGAACAAAGTGCGGAGCAAAGTTATCATGTCCAGGTGAGGCCCAGGTGGGGAACAGAGTAACCATGTCCCATTGATGCCAGGTGGGAAAAGAGTCACAAGGTCCAGACGTGGCCTAAGTGAGGAGTAGATTCACCAGGTCCTTTGGAGGCCCAGATTAGGACCACTGTCCCCAGCTCCGGGTGAGTCCTAGAGGGGGACCAGAGTCACTGGTTCTGGTGATGTCCAGGTGGTGACCAGAGTCACCACGTCAGGGTGAGGCCCAGAGCGGGACTAGAATCACTAGGTCCAGGTGAGGCCCCGATGTGGAACTGAGTAACCAGGTTTCTTGATGCCCATGTGAGGACCAGATTCACCAGGTCCAGGTGAGGTCCCTGTGGGAAGCAGTGACCTCGTCCAGGTGAGAACCAGGTGGGACCACAGTCACCAAGACAGGGTGAGGTTTCGAAGGTGACCAGAGTCACCAGGTCCAGATGAGGCCCAGGTAGAGAGGAGAGTAACCAGTAACCAGTACCAGAAACCAATGATGCCCAGGTAAGGACCAGAGTCACTAGGTACAGGTGAGGCCCAAATATAGATCATAGTCATTTGGTTCCAGGTGAGGCCAGAAGGAGACCTGAGGAACCAGGTCCAGGAGAGCCCTATATGGGAACCAGAGCCACCAGAACCAGGTGAGATCCAGGTGGGGATCACAGTCACAAGGTCCAGGTGAGGCCCAGGTGGCAACAAGATTCACCAAGTCCAGGTGAGACCCAGGTGTTGACCAGAGTCACCAGGTCCAGGTGAGGAACAGGTATGGACAAGATTCACCAGGTCCAAGTGAAGCCCAGGGGGGACCAGATTCACCATGTAAGGGTGAGGCCCAGAGGGGGAACCAGAGTATCCAGTTTCAATTGAGGTCCAGAGTGAGACCAGAGGTCCCCGGTCAAAGTTAGGCCCAGGTGTGGAATAAAGTAACCAGGTCACAATGATGCCTAGCTGGAGACCAGAGGCATAGAAGGAGACCACAGTCACCAGTATCAGGTGAGCCCCATGTGGGAACCAGAGCCACTCTATCCAGCTGAGTCCCAGGTCCATGTGAGGCCCACGTGAGGACCAGATTCATCAGGTCGAATTGAGGCATAGGTGAGGACAAGAGTCACCAGGTCTGGGTGAGTCCTAGGTGGGGACAAGTTTCACCAGGTCTGAGTTAGTTCAAAGTCGGGACGAGAGTCACCAGGTCCAGTGAGGCCAAACTGAGGACCAGATTCACCAGATCCAGGGGAGGTCCATGTTGGAAATAGAGTCAGCAGGTCCAGGAGAGGTCCAGGTGGGAACCAGAGTCACCAGATCCAGGTGGAGCCCAGGTGCGGACCAGAGTCACCAGGTTCAGATGAGGCCAAGTTGTGGACCAGAGATACCAGGTACACGTGAGGCTCAGGGGGAACCAGAGGCAATAGGTCCATGTGAGGCCGGCTTGGGGACCATGGTCAACAGGTCTACGTGAGGGCCAGGTTTGGAACACAGTAACAAGGTTCAAGTGAGTCCCAGGTCGTGACAAGAGTCTCCAGGTCCAGGTGAGACCCAGATGGAAACCAGGATCACCAGGTACAGGGGAGGCCCTTGAAAGAACCAGAGTCAACAGTTCGAGGGGAGGCGCAGGTGGCAACAGAGTCAGCATGACAAATTCAGGCCATAGTGGGGTTCACAGTCACCCGGGCAGGGTGAAACCCAGAGGTGGACCAGTCACCTCGTCCAGGTGAGGTCCAGTTGTGGAACACAGTAACTGGATCCCAATTATGCCCAGTTGAGGACCATGGTCAACTTGGCCAGGTGAGCCCCAGATGGGGATCAGAGTCACCAGGTCCAAATGAGGCCAGGTGGGGACCACAGTCACCAGATCCAGGGTAGTCTCAGGTGCAGACCAGAGTCACCAGGTCCAGGTGAGGTCCAGGTGGCAACCACACTCACCAGGTCCTGGTGAGGCCCTGGTGGGGACCAGAGTCACCAGGCCCATGAGAAGGTAGAAACACTGCAGCCACTATGTCCACATGAGGTCCATGTGGGAACAAGAATCACCAGTTAGAAGTGAGGCCCAGGTGGGGATCAGAATCACCATGTCCAGGTGAGACCCAGGTGGGAACCAGTGTCACCATGTCCAGTTGTGGCCCAGGTGTAGACTAGAGTTAACAGGTCCAGATGGGTCCCTGTTAGGGAAGAGTGAAACCATGTCCTGATGCTACCCAGGTGGGTACCAGAGACACCAGGTCCAGGTGAGGACCAGGTGGGGACCAGAGACATGAGGTCCAGGTGAGGTCCCGGTGGGAACCACAGTCACCAGGTCAGGTGAGGCCATGCTGAGAATCAGAGTCACCAGTTCCAGGTGAGGCCCAGGTGGGGCCAGAGTCACCAGGTACAGAAGAGGCCAAAGTCAGGACCAGAGTTACCAGATCCAGGTGAGTCCCAGTGGGGAATGGAGTAACCATGTCCCAATGATGCCCAAGTAGGGACCAGAGTCACCAGGTCCATAGGAGGCCCAGGTGGGGAGCATATTCACTAGGTGCAGGTGAGGCCCAGTTTAGGACCAGAGTCACCAGGTCTGGTTGAGGCCTAGAGGGGTACCGGAATCACCTGGCCCAGGTGACATCAAGATGGGTTCCAGAGTCACCAGTTCAGAGTGAGGCCCAGAGGGTTTCCAGAGTCATCATGTCCAGGTGAGGGACAGGTGTGGAACAGATTAACCAGGTCCCAATCATGCCCAGGTGAGGACCAGAGTCACCAGATCTGGGTGTGGCCCAGTTAGGATCAGAGTCACCTGTTCCAGGTGAGGCAAAGAAGGAGTTCACAGTAATCAGGTCCAGGTGGGGAACATAGTCACCAGGACTGGGTGAGGCCCAGATGGGGACAGGATTTACCAGGTCCAGGTGAGGCCCAGGTGGTGACCAGAGTCACCAGGTCCGGGTGAGGACCAGGCAGGACCAGATTCACCAGGTCCAAGTGAGGCCCACGTGGGGACCTGAGTCACCAGGTATGGGTGAGGCCCAGGTGGCAACCCCACTCACCAGCTCCAGGTGAGGCCAACCTGCAGGCCAGAGTCACCTGATCCATGTTAGGCCCTGGTGAGGACCGGAGTCACCAGGTAAATGTGAGGCTAGAAGGACACCACAGTCACCAGGTCCAGGTGTGGCTTCATGTGGGAACGGGAGTCACCAGGTCCAGGTGAGACCCAGGTGGGGACCACAGTCACCAGGTCCAGATTGAGGCCTCAGTGGGGCCCAGAGTCATCAGGGCCAGGTGAGGCCAAAGTGTGTAGCAAAGTTATCAGGTCCAGGGGAGTCCTACGTGGGAACCAGTCACCTCGTCCAGGTGAGGTCCAGAAGAGTAGTGCCTCCAACCTCAATCCTGCGATTTCCTAGTAATTCCTGTCTTAGACTGGTGCTACATACTAAGTTCCATACTAGCTAATTGAACCCTGCATCCAACGGCAACTTACATCCGAGAGTTGGGCTCACACGCAGTCCCTCACAGTTCCACACTGCCTGCAGAATGTCTTTCCAACGTCTTCACCAGAGACGCTTGTCAGAAGCTTGTGAGACGCAAGTGGAATAATGCAGGCCTGGAAGCTGTCTCCAGGTGGAGTAGAGTGGTCTTCTTGGAACCTCCTGAGTTAGAATACAGCTGCGTTCTCAGGGCCAGAAGAATGCAGCTAGTTGAAAGCTGGCTTCTAGACATGCTTCCTTGTGAGAGTTGAGGTGAGGGCAGGACCCTCCCGCTACCTGACTGCCTGTAGACATAGGTCCTAACATCCTTATGTTAGGTCCTGGAAGACGTTGTGAAAAGCATGTAGACGTTTCAGGCTTGTAGTCACGTGTAACTGAGTTCAATACAGCGATTTCCAACAGCCTTGTTCAATTAAAGTGTAGCTAGGTTCTAACTCCCATAAAAGAGTGGCTAGCAGACAGCTGCCTGCAAAGCATACAGGCTTCTCAGAGTTCAGCTTATGGCCTGTACCTCCCACAATGTGACGGCCTGTACAGATCGCTTCCACAGCATTCCGTTCTATGCGGGACAGTAGCGGAGTGAGAACCAAGTGTCTGCATTGTCAATTTCGCGACTACCGGACACCTGCCTCCAAGTGATGCACACTCCTTTGGATGAGCTTATGGCTTGTTCCTCCCACATGCTGACCGCCTGTACCTTTCACTTCGAAAGGACGTCGTTCGATACGGGACACAAGTTTTGTGAGAGGCAAGTGTCTCCTAGCCTAATCCAACGACTTCTGAGTAATTCCTCCCTCAGAAGGGAGCTACATACTGACTTCCAAACCTGAGTACCTAGTTGAAAGCTGTCTCTCTGGGGAACTTCCTTCTGCGAGGTGAGCTGACACGCGGTCCTTCCCAGTTCCACGCTGCCTGCAGATACAGTTACGAACATCCTCACTAGACATGTTTGTCAGACGCTCATGGGACGCAAGGGGCAAGCTGCAGGCTTCAACGGTTGTGTCTCCAGGTGCAGTAGAGCTTTATTCATGGAACGACCTGACTTCCAATGCTGTAAAGTTTGGGTTAGGTTACGGGTTAGGGTTAGGGTTAGGGTCCTGTTTAAGCTTAGAGTTAGGGTTAGGGTTAGGGTTAGGGCTAGGGTTAGGGTTAGGGTTCAGGTTAGGGTTAGGGTTAGGTTCAGGGTTAGGGGTAGACTACGGGTTAGGTTTAGGTTTAGGGTTAGGTTACGGATTAGGGTATGGGTTAGTGTTAGTGTTAGGGTTAGGGTAGGGCTTAGGTTTCGGTTTAGGTTTATGGTTAAGGTTAGGGTTAGGGTATGGGTTAGGGTTAATGTTAGGGTACTGTTTAGGTTTAAGGTTAGGTTTAGGAATAGATTACAGGTTAGGGTTAGGGATAGGGTAAGGGTTAAGGTTAGGATTAGGTTAGGGTTAGGGTTAGGATTAGGGATTGGGTTTCGTTAGGTTTAGGGTTGGGGTAAGGTTAGGGTTAGGGTACAGGTTCGAGTTTGGGTTAGGGTACAATTGAGGGTTAGGGTAAGCGTTAGGGTTTGGGTTAGGAATAGGGTACGGGTTAAGGTTAGGTTTAGGGTTAGGTTAAGGGTTAGGTTTAGGGTTAGGGTATGGGATAGGGTTAGGTTTAGGGTTCTGTTTAGCGTTAGCGTTAGGGTTAGGGTTAGGTTACAGGTTAGAGTTATGGTTAGGGTTAGAGTACAGCTTAGGGTTAGAGTTAGAGTTCGGGTTATGTTTAGGGTTCGGGTTAGTGTTAGGCTACGGGTTAGGGTTAGTGTTAGCGTTATGATTAGGGTTCAGTTTAGGCTTAGGTTTAGGGTACAGATTTGGGTTAGGTTACGGATTAGGGTGAGGGTACGGTTTAGAGATATGGTATGGATTACGGTACGGGTTAATGTATGGGTTAGGGTACTGGTAACGGTTAGGGTTTGGGTTAGGGTACAGGATAGGGTTAGGTTTAGGGTTAGTGTTAGGGTTTGGGTTAGGTTACAGATTAGGGTAGTTTTAGGGTACTGTTTAGGGCTAGGGTTAGGGTTAGGTTTAGGTTACGGGTTAGGGTTAGGGTTAGGATTAGGGTAGGTTAAGGTTAGGGTTAGTGTTAGGGTTAGGTTTCAGTTAGGGTTGGGGTTAGGGGTAGGGTTAGGGTTTAGGGTTAGGGTTAGGGTTAGGGTTAGGTTATGGGTTAGGGTTAGGGTTAGGGTTCGCTTTAGGGTATGGGATACATTTAGGATTAGGGGTAGGGAAAGGGTTAGGGTTAGGGTTGGGGTAAGGGTTAGGTTTAGGGTACGGGTTTAGGTTAGGGTTAGGGGTAGGGTATGGGTTTGTTTATGGGTTAGGGTACGGGTACGGTTAAGGGTTAGGGTACGGGTTAGTGTTAGGGTTCGGGTTAGGGAACGGGATAGGATTAGGGTTTGGGTACGGGTTAGGGTACAGGTTAGGGTACAGGTGAGGTTACAGTTTAGGGTTAGGGTACGGGTTAGAGTTAGGGTTCAGGTTAGGTTTGGGTTTATGGTTAGGTTTAGGGTACGGGTTAGGTTTAGGGTTACGGTATGGGTTAGGGTACGGATTAGGGTTAGGGTTAGGGTACGGGTTAGGGTTAGGGTACGGGAGATTTAGTGTTAGGGTACGGGTTTGGGTTAGGGTTAGGGTACAGCTTAGGGTTAGGTTTAGGATTAGGGTTACGGTTAAGGTACACGTTAGGGTTAGGGTTAAGGTACTGTTTAGGGTTAGGGTTAGGGTTAGTTTACGGGTTAGGGTTAGGGTTAGGGTTAGTTTACGTGTTAGGGATAGGGTTAGGGTGAGGTTGAGGGTTAGGTTAGGGTTAGGGTTAGGGTTAGGTTTAGAGATAGGGTTAGGATTATGATTAGTGTTAGGGTTAGGTTAGGGGTAGTTTTAGTGTGAGGTTATGGGTAATGGTTAGGGTTAAGGTAGGATACGGATTAGGGTTAGGGTATGGGTTACGGTAGTGTTAGGGTTAGGAGTTAGGGTTAGGGTTTGGGTTAGGGTTAGGGTTAGGTTTATGGTTAAGGGTTAGGGTTATGGGTTAGGGTTAGGGTTAGGGTTAGGGGTTAGGGGTTCAGGTTCAGGTTAAGTTTAGGGGTTAGGGTTAGGGTTAGGGGTTAGGTGTTAGGGTTAGTTTTAGGGTTAGGGTTACGGTTAGGGTTAGGAGTTAGCGTTAGGGTTTGGGTTAGGGTTGGGGGGTTAGGGTTAGGGTACGACTTAGGGTTAGTTTTAGGGTTAGGGTTAAGGTACACGTTAGGTTTAGGGTTACGGTACTGTTTAGGGTAGTGTTAGGGTTAGGTTTAATTTATGGGTTAGGGTTAGGGTTAGGGTTAGTTTACGTGTTAGGGATACGGTTAGGGTGAGGGTTAGGGTTTGGTTAGGGTAAGGTTTATAGATAGGGTTAGGTTTATGATTAGATTTATGGTTAGGTTTAGGGGTAGTTTTAGTGTTAGAGTACGGGTTATGGTTAGGGTTTGGGTAGTGTACGGTATAGGGTTAGGGTACGGGTTAGGGTTTGTGTTAGGGTACCATTTATGGTTAGTGTACGGGTTATTGTTAAGGTTGGGGTTAGCGTAAGGTTTAGGGCACGGGTTAGGTTTAGGGTTAGGGTATTGTTTGAGTTAGGGTCAGGGTTAGATTTAGGTTACGTGTTAGGGTTAGGGTAAGGGGTTAGGGTTAGGATACGGGTTAGGGTTAGTGTATGGGTTAGGGTTGGGGTTAGGGTATGGTTTAGGGTTAGGGTACCAGTAGGGTTAGGGTACGGGTTACGGTTAGGGTTCGGTTAGGGTTAGGGTATGGGTTAGGGTAAAGGTTAGGGTTAGGTTTAGGGTTAAGTGTTGAGGTTAAGGTTATGGATAGCGTTAGGGGTTAGGGGTTAGGTTTTAGAGATATTGTTAGAGTTAGGGTTTGGGTTAAGTTTTGGGGTTACGGTTAGGGTTAGCGGTTATCGTTAGGGTTAGGGTATTTTTTTAATTTTTTTTTATTTATTTATGATAGTCACACACAGAGAGAGAGAGAGAGAGAGAGAGAGAGAGAGAGAGAGAGAGAGGCAGAGACACAGGCAGAGGGAGAAGCAGGCTCCATGCAACGGGAGCCTGATGTGGGATTCGATCCCGGGTCTCCAGGATCGCGCCCCAGGCCAAAGGCAGGCGCCAAACCGCTGTGCCACCCAGGGATCCCTAGGGTTAGGGTTAAGGGTAGGGATAAGGGTTAGGGTTTGGGTTAGGGTTAGGGTTAAGGGTAGGGTTAAGAGTTAGGGTTAGGGTGAGGGTTAGGGGTTAGGGGTTTGGCTTAGGGTTAAGGGTTAGGTTTTGGGTTAGTGTTAGGGTTAGGGATAGGGTTAAGGGTTAGGGCTAAGGGTTAGGGATAGGTTTAGGGGTTAGGGTTAGGGTTAGGGGTTAGGGTTAGGGTTAGGTTACGGTTAGGGTTAGGAATTAGGTTTAGGTTTTGGGTTAGGGTTAGCGTTAGCATTAGTGATAAGGGTTAGCGTTAAGGGTTAGGGTTAGGGTTACGGGTAAGGGGTTTGGGTTATGGTTAGGGTTAGGGTTAGGAGTTAGGGGTAAGGGTTATGTTTATGGTTGGAGTTGGGTTTGGTGTTGGGGTTGGTTTTAGGGTTAGGGTTAGGGTTAGGGTTAGGGGTTAGGGTTAGGTTTAGGGATAGGAGTTTGGGTTAGTGTTAGGGTAAGGGGTTAGGGGTTAGCGTTAGGGTTAGGGTTATGGTTAGGGTACGGCTGAGGTTTAGGGTTAGGATACGGGTTAGGGTACGGGTTAGGGTACGGGTACGGTTTACGGTTAGGGTAGGGGTTAGGGTTAGGGTATGGGTTAGGGTTAGGGTGCAGGTTAGCTTTAGGGTGCGTGTAAGATTAGGTTTAAGGTACAGGTTAGGGTTAGGGATGGGTTAGGGTATGGGTATGGGTTAGGGTTAGTGTTAGGGTTAGGCTACAGGTTAGGGTTAGGGTTAGGTTAAGGTACAGGATAGGGTTAGGGTTAGGGTACGGGTTAGGGTTAGGTTTAAGGTATAGTTTAGGGTTAGTGTACGGGTCAGGTTTAGGTTACGGGTTAAGGTTAGTGTATGGGTTAGGGTTAGGGTTAGGTTACGGGTTAGTGTGTGGGTTAGGTTTCGGGTTAAGGTTAGGGTTAGTGTTACGGTTAGTTTTAGGGTTAGTGTTAGGGTGAGGGGTTAGGGTTAGGGTTAGTGTTAGAGGTTAGGGTTAGGGTTAGGTTCAGGTTTAGGGTTAGGGTTAGGGTTAGGGTACGGGTTATGGTTAGAGTACGGGTTGCGGTTAGAGTTAGGGAAAGGGTTAGGTTTAGGGTTAGGGTACTGGTTAGTGTATGGGTTAGGGTTAGTGTACGGGTTAGGGTACAGGTAGGGTTTGGGTATGGTTTAGGGTTAGGATACGGGTTAGGGTTAGGGTATTGGTACGGGTTAGGGTTAGGGTACAGGTTAGGGTTAGTGTAAGGGTTAGGGTTAGGGTTACTGTACGGGATAGGGATAGGTTTAGGGTACGGGTTAGGGTTAGGTTTAGGGTAGGGGTTAGAGTTAGGGTACAGGTTAGGGTTGGTTTAGGTTATGGGTGAGTGTTAGGGTTAGGGTACAGGTTAGTGTATGGGTTAGGTTTCAGGTTAGGTTTAGGGTTAGGTTTAGAGTTAGGGGTTAGGGTTAATTTTAGGGTTAGTGTTAGGGTTAGAGTTAGGTTGAGGGGTTAGAGTTAGGGTGAGGTTTAGGTGTAAGGGTTTGATTTAGGGTTAGGGTTAGGGTTAAGTGTTAGGTTTAAGGGTTAGGGATAGGGTTAGTGTTAGGGATTAGGGGTTAGGGGTAGGATTAAGGTTAAGGGTTAGTGTTAAGGGTTAGGTGTTAGGAGTTAGGGCTAGGGTTAGGGGTTAGGTTTAGGGTTAGTGTAAGTGTTAGTGTTAAGTTTAGGGGTTAAGGTTAGTGTTAGGGGTTAGGGTTAGGGTTTGGGTTAGTGTTAGGATTAGGGTTAGTGTTAGGGTTAGGGTTAAGCGTTAGGGTTAAGGGTTAGGGTTAGGTTTAGGGTTAGTGGTTAGGGGTTCAGGTTAGGATTAGGGTTAGGGGTAGGGGTTAAGGTTAGGTTTAGGGGTTAGGGTTAGGTTTTGGTTTAGGGTTAGGGGTTAGGGTTTAGGGTTAGCGTTAGGTGTTAGGGTTAGGTTTAGGGTTAGGGGTTAGTATTAGGTTTATGGATAGGTACATGTTAGGGTTAGGGTTAGGATACGGGTTAGGGTACGGGTTAGGGTACGGGTTAGGGTACCAGTTTGTGTTAGAGTACTGGTTAGGGTTAGGGTTAGAGGATGCGTTAGTGTATGGGTTAGGGTACAGGCTTAGGGTTAGGATACGGGTTAGGGTACGGGTTAGGTTACGGGTTAGTGTACTGGTTAGGTTTGGGGTACAGGTTAGTGTTAGGGTAACTGTTAGGGTTAGGGTATGGGTTAGGTTTAGGGTACGGTTTAACTTTAGGGTTAGTGTTCGGGTTAGGGTTAAGGGTTAGGGTTAAGGGTTAGGGTTAGGATAGGTTTAGTGTTAGGGTTTGGGTTAGGGGTTAGGGTTAGGGATTTGATTCGATTCGATTCTTTTCGATTTAGATCAATTCGATTCTATTCTTTCAATTCAATTCTTATCTATTCGATTCTTTTCGATTTGATAGATTCTTTTCTATTCGATTCAATTTGATTCGATTCGATTCTTTTCGATTCGATCGATTCGAGTCTTTTTGATTTGATTCGATTCAATTCGATTCTTTTCCATTCGAATTGATTCGATTCTTTTCTATATGATTCGATTCTATTCTTTTCGATTCGATTCTCTTCGATTCGATTCTATTCTTTTCGATTCGATTCGATTTTTTCGATTCGATTCTATTCCTTTCGATTCGATTCGATTTTTTCGATTAGATTCGATTATTTTCTATTTGATTCAATTCGATACGAATCTTTTCAAATTGATTCGATTCTTTTCGATTCGATTCGATTCGATTCTTTTCAATTCGATTCGATTCGATTCTTTTCGATTCGATTCAATTCTTTTCGATTCGATTCAACTCAACTCGATTCTTTTCGATTCGATTTTTTCGATTCGATTCTTTTCAATTCGATTCGATTCTTTTCGATTTGATTCTTTTCGTTTCAATTCAATTCGATTCTTTTCAATGTGATTCGATTTGATTCTTTTCGTTTCAATTAGATTCTTTTCGATTTTATTTGATTCTATTCTTTTCAATTCGATTCGGTACTGTTCGATTCGATTCTTTTCAATTCAATTCGATTGGAATCGATTCTTTTCTATTCAATTCGATTTGATTCGATACGATTCTTTTCGATTGTGTTTTATTAAATTCATTTCGGTTCAATTCGATATGATTCGATTCTTTTCGATTCCATCGATACGATTCGATTCTTTTCAATTCAGTTCGATTTGATTCTTTTCATTTTGATTCGATTCATTTCTATGCTATTCAATTTGATTCTTTTCAATTCGTTTGATTCGTTTCGATGCTATTCAATTGGATTCTTTTCGATTCGATTCGATTCGTTTCGATTCGATACTTTTTGATTCTATTCGAATCGATTCTTTTCGATTCGTTTTGATTCTTTTCGATGTATTTGATTCGATTCTTTTCGATTCATTTCGATACGATTCGATTCTTTTCGATTCGATTCGATTCTTTTCGGTTTTATTCTATTTGATTCTTTTCAATTCAATTCGATATGATTCGATTCTTTTCGATTCAATGATACCATCCGATTCTTTTCGATTCGATTCGATTCCTTTCTTTTCGTTTCCATTGATTTTTTTTTATTCGATTCTTTACAATTTGATTCGATTATGTTCGATTGGATTCTTTTGGATTCAGTTCGATTCGATACGATTCTTTTCGATTCGATTCGATTCGTTTTGATTCGATTCGATTCTTTTCGATTCAATTCGATTCGACTCTTTTCGATTCAATTAAATACGATTCTATTCTTTTCGATTCAATTCGATTTGATTCTTTTTGATTCGAAACGATTTGATTCGATTCTTTTCGTTTTGATTCGATTCAATTCGATTCTTTTCAATTTGATCTTTTCGATCGATTAGATTAGATTCTTTTCGTTTTGATTCAATTCTTTTCAATTCGATTCAATTCTTTTCACTTCGATTCGATTCTACTCGATTCATTTTGAATCGATTCGATTCTTTTTGATTTGATCTATTTGAGTCTTTTCGATTCAGTTCGAATCGATTCGATTCTTTTCGATTTGATTCGATTCTTTTCCACTCGATGTGATTCGATTCTTTTTGATTTTTTTTGATTTGTTTCAATTCGAATCTATTCGATTCTTTTCGATTCATCTCGATTCAATTCGATTCTTTTTGATTCAATTCCACTCGATTCGATTCGATTCTTTTCGATTCGATACAATTCGACTCGATTCTTTTTGATGCGAATCAATTCGATTCTTTTTGATTCGATTCGATTCTATTCTTTTAGATTTGATTCGATACGATTCTTTTCAATTCGATTCAATTCGATACGTTTTGTTTTTTTTTCTTTTTTTTATTTTTATTTATTTATGATAGTCATAGAGAGAGAAAGAGAGAGAGGCAGAGACACAGGCAGAGGGAGAAGCAGGCTCCATGCACCGGAAGCCCGATGTGGGATTCGATCCCGGGTCTCCAGGATCGCGCCCTGGGCCAAAGGCAGGCGCCAAACCGCTGCGCCACCCAGGGATCACAATTCGATACGTTTTGATTCGTTTCGATTCTCTTTAATTTTCTTGATTCGATCTTTTCAATCGATTTGATTCGATTTGATTCTTTTCGATTTGATTCTTTTCTATTCGATTCTTTTCGATTCGATTTGATTCTTTTCAATTTGATTCGATTCCATTCTTTTCGTTTAGATTCGATTCTTTTTGATTCGATTCAATTCGAATCTTTTCATTTCGATTAGATTCTCTACAATTCGATTCTGTGGATTCGAATCTTTTTGATTCGATTCGATTTGATTCTTTTTGATTCGATTCGATTCGATTCTTTTCAATTCAAATCAATTCAATACGATTCGATTCTATTACTTTTGATTCGATGCAACTTGATTCAATTTTTTTCAAATCGATTTGATTCGATTCGATTATTTTCGATTCGACTCGATTTCATACGATTCGATTACCGATTCAATTCAATTCCAATTATTCTCGTTTTGATTCGATTTGATTCGATTATTTTTTATTCGATTCGATTGAATTATTTTCGATTCGATGCGATTCGATTCGATTCTTTTTGATTCAATCAATTCGATATGATTCTTTTCTATTCGATTCGATTCTTTTCGATATAATTGCATTTGATTCAATTCTTTTCAATTCGATTCGGTTCGATTCTTTTCGATTCGATTTGATTCTTTTCAATACAATTCTATTCTTTTCGATTCGATTCGATTTGATTCTTTTCGATTCGATACGATTCGATTTTTTTTCAATTCGATTCAATTCAATTCCATTCTTTTCACTTCAATCTTTTCGATTCGATTCAATTCTTTCTGTTTCGGTTCGATTCTTTTCGATTCGATTCAATTCGATTCTTTTCAATTCAATTCGATTCGATTCTTCGTTTCGATTTGATTCTTTTCTATTTTATTTGATTCGATTCATTTCAATTGGATTCGATATTGTTCGATTCGATTCTTTTCGACTCAAGTCGATTGGAATCGATTCGATTATTTTCGATTCATTCGATTCTATTAGATATGATTCTTTTCAATTCGATTTTTTTCGGTTGTGTGCGATTCGATTCTTTTCGATTCAGTTCGATTCGATTCGATTCTTTTTGATTCGATTCGATTCTTTTCGATTCGTTTCGATTTTTTCAATTTGTTTCGATTCGAATCTATTCGATTCTTTTCTATTCAATTCGATTCGATTGATTCTTTTCGATTCAATTCGATTCGATTCAATTCCATTCCGTTCGATTCTTTTCGAATCTATTCGATTCTTTTAGATTTGAATCGATACAATTCTTTTCAATTCGATTCAATTCGATTCGATTCGTTTTGATTCGTTTCGATCCTCTTTGATTTTTTGATTCGATCTTTTTAATCGATTTGACTCGATTCGATTCTTTTCAATTCAATTCTTTTCGATTCGATTTGATTCTTTTCTATTCGAATCTTTTCGATTCGATTTGATTCATTTCTATTTGATTCGATTCTTTTCGTTTAGATTCGATTCTTTTCGATTCGATTCGATTCGAATCTTTTCGTTTCGATTAGATTCTCTATAATTTGATTCTGTGGATTTAATTCTTTTTGATTCGATTCGATTTGATTCTTTTTGATTCGATTCGATTTGATTCTTTTCAATTCGAATCTATTCAATACAATTCGATTCTATTACTTTTGATTCGATGCAATTTGATTCAATTTTTTTCGAATCGATTTGATTCGATTGGATTATTTTCGATTCGACTCGATTTGATTCGATTATCAATTCAATTCAATTCCAATTATTCTCGATTCGATTCGATTATTTTTTATTCAATTCAATTCAATAATTTTCGATTCGATGCGATTTGATTTGATTCGATTCTCTTCGATTCAATCAATTTGATTTGAATCTTTTCAATTCGATTCGATTCTTTTCGATTCGATTGCATTCGATTCAATTCTTTTCGATTCGATTCGATTTGATTCTTTTCAATTCGATTCGATTCTTTTCATTACGATTCAATTCGATTCGATTATTTTCGATTCGATTTGATTCTTTTCGGTTCGATTCGATTTGATTATTTTCGATTCGATTCGATTCGACACTTTTCGTTTCGATTCGATTCTTTTTGATTTGATTTGATTCTTTTCCTTTCGATTAGATTCTCTTCGATTTGATTCTTTTCGATTCAATTCGATTTGATTCTTCTCCATTCGATTTGATTCGATTCTTTTCGATTTGATTCGATAAGATTCTTTTCGTTCCATTCAATTCCTTTCGATTTTATTCTATTTGATTCGATTCAATTCGATTATTTTCAGTTCATTTCTATTCGATTCTTTTCGTTTTGATTCGATTCTTTTCGATTCGATTAGATTCTTTACAATTCGATTCCATTCAATTTGATTCTTTTTGATTCGATTTGATTGTTTTCGATTCGATTCAATCCTTTCGAATCGATTCGTTTTGATTCTTTTTGATTTGAATCGATACAATTCTTTTCACTTCGATTCGAATCGATTCTCTTCGATTCGATTCGTTTCAATTCTTTTTTATTCTATTCGATTCAATTCGATTCTTTTCTATTCAATTCATTTCGATTCTTTTCGATTCTATTTGATTTGATTCTTATCGATTCGTTTCGATTTGATTCTTTTGGATTCGTTTCGATTTGATTCTTTTCAATTTGATTCGATTCGATTCGATTCTTTTGTTTCGATTTGATCTTTTCGATTCGATTCTTTTCGTTCCATTCGATTTGATTCTTTTCGTTTCATTTCGATTTTGTTCGATTCCATTCTTTTCGATTCGATTCAATTCGATTCTTTTCTATTCAATTCATTTCGATTCTTTTCGATTCTATTTTTTTTTGTTTCGATTCGATTCGATTCAATTTGATTCTTTTAGATTCGATTCGATTTGATTGTTTTCGTGTAGATTCGATTCTTTTTGATTCGATTCTTTTCATTTGATTCGATTCTTTTCAGTTTTATCGATTCGATTCTTTTCAGTTCTATACTATTCGAATCGATTCTCTTCTCTTCGATTCGATTCTTTTTGATCCATTACGATTCTTTCCAATTCGATTCTATTAGATTCTATTCGATTCGAATCTATTCGATTCTTTTTGAATCAATTCAATTCTAATCGATTTTTTTCAATTCAATTCTTTTCGATTTTATTTTATTCAATTGGATTCGATTCGATTGGATTCGATTCGATCCATTTCGATTTGATTAGATTCTTTCCGATTTGATACGATTCGATTCTTTTCTATTCAATTCAATTCGATTCTTTTCCATTCGATTCGATTCTTTTCAATTCGATTCGATTCTTTTCCATTCGATCTGATTCGATTCGTTTCGATTCTTTTCGATTCGATTCGATTCTTTTCGATTGCATTAAATTTGATTCGATTCTTTTCGATTTGATTAGATTCTTTTAGATTCGATTCCATTCAATTCCATTCTTTTTGATTCGATTTGATTGGATTGTTTTCGTTTCGATTCAATTCTTTCGATTCGATTCGATTTGATTCTTTTTGATTCGATTCAATTTTTTTCGATTCGTTTTGATTATTTTCATTTCGATTCGAGTTTTTGTTTCATTTCTTTTCTATTTGATTATTTTCGATTTGAGTTCCTTTCCTTTCGATTCAATTATTTTCGATTCGACTCGATTCTATTCATTTCGATTCGATTTGATTCGATTTATTCTATTCTTCTTGCTTCCATTCGATTCAATTCTTTTGATTCGATGCAATTCGATTCGATTTTTTTCGATTCAATTCTTTTCAATTCGTTTCGTTTCAATTCTAAGAGATTCTTTTCTATTTGATTCGATTAGTTTCTTTTCAATTCTTTTCAATTCAATTCTTTTCAATTCGATTCGATTCATTCGATTCTTTTTGCTTCCATTCAATTCGATTCTTTTGATTTGATGCTATTAGATTCGATTTTTTATTCGATTCTTTCCAATTCGATTTGATTAGAATCGATTAGATTCTTTTCTATTTGATTCATTTCAATTCGATTCTTTTAGATTAGATTCAATTCTTTTCAATTCGACTATTTTCGATTAGATTCATTTGGATTCGATTCTTTTCGATTTGACTTGTTTCGATTCGATTCAATTCTTTTTTATTTGATTTGTTTCGAATCTTTTCGATTCGATTCGATTCGATTTTTTTCGTTTCGATAGTTTTCATTTCGATTCGATTCAATTCGATCCTTTTTGATTCGATTCTTCTCTTCCCAATTTGATTCTTTTCGATTCGATTCTTTTTGATTCAATTTGATTCGATTCTTTTGTTTCGATTCGATTCAATTCTTTTCCATTCGCTTCGATTCAATTCTATTCTATTAGTTAGATTCGATTCTTTTCGATTCGATTAGATTCGATTCTTTTGATTCGATTACATTCGATTCTATTCTATTCGATTCAAATCTTTTCGATTCTTTTCAATTCGTTTCAATTCTTTTCGATTCTATTCAATACGATTTGATTCGATACTTTTTGATTCGATTCGATTCTTTTTGATTCAATTCTATGCGATTCTTTCAATTCGATTTGATTAGATTGTTTTCGTTTCAATTCGAACCGAAGCTTTTCGATTCGATTTAATTCAATGTTTTCGTTTTGATTCTTTTAGATTTGATTCTATTCGATTCGATTCGATTCTTTTCACTTACATTCGATTTGATTCTTTTGATTCGATGCGATTCAATTATTTTCGTTTTGATTAGATTTGATTCTTTTCGATTCGATTCGATTCTAATCGATTAGATTCTTTTCTATTTGATTAGATTTGATTCAATTATTTTCAATTTGTTTCTTTTCGATTCAATTCTTTTCGATTTGATTCGATTCAATTCGATTTTTTCAATTCGATTCCATTCAATTATATTCAATTCTGTTTGATTCGATTCGATTTGATTTTTTTGATTGTATTCGATTCTTTTCGATTCTATTCTTTTCTATTAGATTCAATTTGATTCGATTCTTTTCGATTCGATTCCATTTGATTAGATTCCTTTCAATTCTTTTCGAATCGGTTTGATTCGATTCGATTTTTTTCGATTCGATTCGATTCATTCGATTATTTTTGCTTCCATGCATTCAATTCTTTTGATTCGATGTGATTAGATTAGATTTTTTTCGATTCGATTCTTTTCGATTCGTTCGATTCGAATCGATTAGATTCTTTTCTATTTGATTCGATTCGATTCTCTTCGATTCAATTTGATTCTTTTCGATTCAGTTCTTTTCGATTCTTTTTGATTCGATTCGATTTTTTCATTTCGATTCTTTTCGATTTGATTCAATTCGATTCAATTCTTTTCACTTCCATTCGATTCGATTCTTTTGATTCGGTGCGATTCGTTTCGATTCTTTTCAATTTGATTCCATTCGATTCCTTTCTTTTTGAATCGAATAGATTCGATTCGTTTCGATTCGATTTGATTCGATTCAATTCTTTTCGATTCGATTCGATTCTTTTTGATTCAATTAGATTCTTTTCGATTCGATTCTTTTCAATTCAATTCTTTTCGATTCGATTTCATTCGATTCGATTTTTTCGATTCGAAATTTTTCGATTCCAATCTAGTCCATTCAACTCGATTCTTTTCGATGCGATTCCATTAATTCGATTCGATTCTTTTCGATTCAATTTGATTCTTTAAGATTCGATTCTTTTTGATTCAATTAGATTCGATTCTTTTGATTTGATTCGATTATTTTCGTTTTGATTCGATTCGATTCTTTTCAATTCGATTCCATTCGATTCTTTCCAATTCGATTAGATTCGATTCTATTCGATTCAATTAGATTGGATTCTTTTTGATTCTTTTCAATTCGATTCTATTTGATTCTTTTCAATTCATATCAATTCGATTCAAGTCGATTCTTTTCAATTTGATTCCATTCGATTCAATTCAATTCTTTTCAATTCTATTCAATACTATTTGATTCGATTCTTTTTGGTTCAATTTGATTCTGTTTTATTCAATTCAATTCGAATTTTTGATTCAATTCGATTAGACTATTTTCGTTTCAATTCGATTCGAAGCTTTTCGAATCTCTTCAATTCGATTCTTTTCGAATCAATTCAATTCAATCTTCACGTGTCCATTCTCTTCATTTCGATTCGATCCTTTTTGATTCGATTCTTTTCGATTTGATTCGATTTGATTTTTTTCAATTCATTCGATTCGATTATTTTCGTTTCGATTCGATAGTTTTTGATTTATTTCTTATCGATTCTTTACTTTTCGATTCGAATTCTATTCTTTTCTAATCGATTCGAGTCGATTAGATTCTTTTCGATTTGATTCGATTCAATTCTTTTCGATTTGATTATATTCGATTGATTTCAATTCTTTTCAAATGCATTCGATTTGATTCTTTTGATTCGGTGCTCTTCAATTCGATTTTTTTCAATTTGATTCGATTCGATTTTTTTTCGATTCCATTCTTTTCACTTCCATTTAATTTGATTCTTTTGACTTGGTGCGATTCAATTCGATTCTTTTCACTTCCATTTAATTCGATTCTTTTGATTTGGTGCGATTAGATTCAATTCTTTTCACTTCCATTTAATTCGATTCTTTTGATTTGATTCGATTCGATTCAATTTTTTTCGAAATGATTCGATTCTTTTCGATTTGATTCGATTCGATTCTTTCGATATGATTGTTTTCGATTCGAATCTATTCGATTCAAATCGATTCTTTCCCATTCGATTCCATTCAATTCTTTTCTATTCGATTCGATTAGATTCTTTTCTATTCGATTCCATTCTTTTTGATTCAATTCGATTCGATTCTTTCGATTCGATTCAATTCGATTATTTTCATTTCGATTCGATTTGATTCTTTTCGATATTCTTCTATTTGATTCTTTTCGATTCGATTCGATTCGATTATTTTTGATTCGAATAGATTCGATTCTTTTCGATTCTTTTAAATTCGATTCAATTTGATTCTTTTCCATTTGAATTTATTCGATTCAAATCGATTCTTTTCGATGCAATTCCATTCGATTCGATCGATTCTTTTCGATTCTATTCGAATCGATTCCATTCTTTTTGATTCGATTCAATTCTTTTTTATTCAATTCGATTAGATTCTTTCGATTAGATTTGATTCAATTATTTTCGTTTCAAATCGATTAGACTATTTTCGATTCTCTTCGATTCGATTCGATTTGATTTGATTATATTCGATTCAGTTCAATTCGATTCGATTTTTTTGATTGGATTTGATTCTTTCGATTCTATTCCTTTCAAGAAGATTCAATTAGATTCGATTCTTTTTTATTCGATTCGATTGGTTTGATTCTTTTTTATTCTTTTCGAATCGATTTGATTTGATTCTATTAGATTTTTTTCAATTCGATTCCATTCCATTCTTTTCATTGATTCGATTGTTTGTGATTCAATTCGATTCTATTCTTTTCAATTCGATTCGATTCGATTCTTTTCGATTTGATTTGATTCATTTGATTCTTTTCACTTCCATTTGATTCGATTCTTTTGATTCGATGCGATTCGATTCGATTCGATTTTTTAATTTCAACTCTTTTCGATTCGATTCGATTAGAATCGATTAGATTCTTTTTTATTTGATTCGATTTGATTTGATTCGATTTGATTTGATTCCTTTCGATTCAATTCAATTCTTTTCGATTTGATTACATTCGATTCAATTTTTCGTTTCGATTCTTTTCAATTCGATTCTATTCAATTTAATTCGATTCTTTTCTATTCTATTCGATCGATTCTTTTTTTAATTTATTTTTTATTGGTGTTCAATTTACTAACATACAGAATAACCCCCAGTGCCCGTCACACATTGACTCCCACCCTCCGCCCTCCTCCCCTTCTACTACCCCTAGTTCATTTCCCAGAGTTAGCAGTCTTTACGTTCTGTCTCCCTTTCTGATATTTCCCACACATTTCTTCTCCCTTCCCTTATATTCCCTTTCACTATTATTTATATTCCCCAAATGAATGAGAACATATAATGTTTGTCCTTCTCTGACTGACTTACTTCACTCAGCATAATACCCTCCAGTTCCATCCACGGTGAAGCAAATGGTGGGTATTTGTCATTTCTAATAGCTGAGTAATATTCCATTGTATACATAAACCACATCTTCTTTATCCATTCATCTTTCGTTGGGCACCGAGGCTCCTTCCACAGTTTGGCTATCATGGCCATTGCTGCTATAAACATCGGGGTGCTGGTGTCCCGGCGTTTCATTGCATTTGTATCTTTGGGGTAAATCCCCAACAGTGCAATTGCTGGGTCGTAGGGCAGGTATATTTTTAACTGTTTGAGGAACCTCCACACAGTTTTCCAGAGTGGCTGCACCAGTTCACATTCCCACCAACAGTGTAAGAGGGTTCCCTTTTCTCCGCATCCTCTCCAACATTTGTTGTTTCCTGCCTTGTTAATTTGCCCCATTCTCACTGGTGTGAGGTGGTATCTCATTGTGGTTTTGATTTGTATTTCCCTGATGGCAAGTGATGCAGAGCATTTTATCATATGCATGTTGGCCATGTCTATGTCTTCCTCTGTGAGATTTCTGTTCATGTCTTTTGCCCATTTCATGATTCAATTGTTTGTTTCTTTGGTGTTGAGTTTAATAAGTTCTTTATAGATCTTGGAAACTAGCCCTTTATCTGATATGTCATTTGCAAATATCTTCTCCCATTCTGTAGGTTGTCTTTGAGTTTTGTTGACTCTATCCTTTGCTGTGCAAAAGCTTCTTATCTTGATGAAATCACAATAGTTCATTTTTGCTTTTGTTTCTTTTGCCTTTGTGGATGTATCTTGCAAGAAGTTACTATGGCCGAGTTCAAAAAGGGTATTGCGTGTGTTCTTCTCTAGGATTTTGATGGAATCTTGTCTCACATTTAAATCTTTCATCCATTTTGAGTTTGTCTTTGTGTATGGTGAAAGAGAGTGGTCTAGTTTCATTCTTCTGACTGTGGATGTCCAATTTTCCCAGCACCATTTATTGAAGAGACTGTCTTTCTTCCAATGCATAGTATTTCCTCCTTTATCGAATATTAGCTGACCATAAAGTTCAGGGTCCACTTCTGGATTCTCTATTCTGTTCCACTGATCTATGTATCTGTTTTTGTGCCTGTACCACACTGTCTTGATGACCACAGCTTTGTAGTACAACCTGAAATCTGACATTGTGATGCCCCCAGATATGGCTTTCTTTTGTAAAATTCCCCTGGCTATTCGGGGTCTTTTCTGATTCCACACAAATCTTAAAATAATTTGTTCTAACTCTCTGAAGAAAGTCCATGGTATTTTGATAGGGATTGCATTAAACGTGTATATTGCCCTGGGTAACATTGACATTTTCACAATATTAATTCTGCCAATCCATGAGCATGGAATATTTTTCCATCTCTTTGTGTCTTCCTCAATTTCTTTCAGAAGTGTTCTATAGATTTGAGGGTATAGATCCTTTACATCTTTGGTTAGGTTTATTCCTAGGTATCTTATGCTTTTGGGTGCAATTGTAAATGGGATTGACTCCTTAATTTCTCTTTCTTCAGTCTCATTGTTAGTGTATAGAAATGCCACTGATTTCTGGGCATTGATTTTGTATCCTGCCATGCTACCAAATTGCTGTATGAGTTCTAGCAATCTTGGGGTGGAGACTTTTGGGTTTTCTATGTGGAGTATCATGTCATCGGCGAAGAGGGAGAGTTTGACTTCTTCTTTGACAATTTGAATGTCTTTAATGTCATTTTGTTGTCTGATTGCTGAGGCTAGGACTTCCAGTACTATGTTGAACGGCAGTGGTGAGAGTGGACATCCCTGTCTTGTTCCTGATCTTAGGGGAAAGGCTCCCAGTGTTTCCCCATTGAGAATGATATTTGCTGTGGGCTTTTCATAGATGGCTTTTAAGATGTCGAGGAATGTTCCCTCTATCCCTACACTCTGAAGAGTTTTGATCAGAAATGGATGCTGTATTTTGTCAAATGCTTTCTCTGCATCTAATGAGAGGATCATATGGTTCTTGGTTTTTCTCTTGCTGATATGATGAATCACATTGATTGTTTTACGGGTGTTGAACCAGCCTTGTGTCCCAGGGATAAATCCTACTTGGTCATGGTGAATAATTTTCTTAATGTATTGTTGAATCCTATTGGCCAGTATCTTGTTGAGAATTTTTGCATCCATGTTCATCAGGGATATTGGTCTGTAATTCTCCTTTTTGGTGGGGTCTTTGTCTGGTTTTGGAATTAAGGTGATGTTGGCCTCATAGAACGAATTTGGAAGTACTCCATCTCTTTCTATCTTTCCAAACAGCTTTAGGAGAATAGGTATGGTTTCTTCTTTAAACGTTTGATAAAATTCCCCTGGGAAGCCATCTGGCCCTGGACTCTTGTGTCTTGGGAGGTTTTTGATGACTGCTTCAATTTCCTCCCTTATTATTGTCCTGTTAAGGTTTTCTATTTCTTCCTATTCCAGTTTTGGTAGTTTGTGGCATCCAGGAATACGTCCATTTCTTCTAGATTGCCTAATTTATTGGCGTATAGCTGTTCATAATATGTTTTTAAAATCGTTTGTATTTCCTTGGTGTTGGTAGTGATCTATCCTTTCTCATTCATGATTTTATTAATTTGAGTCTTCTCTCTCTTCTTTTTAATAAGGCTGGCTAATGGTTTATCTATCTTATTAATTCTTTCAAGGAACCAAGTCCTGGTTCTGTTGATCTGTTCCACAGTTCTTCTGGTCTCGATTTCGTTGAGTTCTGCTCAAATCTTTATTTACTCCCTTCTTCTCCTGGGTGTAGGATCTATTTGCTGTTTTTTCTCTAGCTCCTTTATGTGTAAGGTTAGCTTTTGTATTTGAGTTCTTTCCAGTTTTTGAATGGATGCTTGTATTGTGATGTATTTCCCCCTTAGGACTGCTTTTGCTGCATCCCAAGATTTTGGATGGTTGTATCTTCATTCTCATTAGTTTCCATGAATCTTTTTAATTCTTCCTTAATTTCCTGGTTGACCCTTTCATCTTTTAGCAGGATGGTCCTTAACCTCCACGTGTTTGAGGTCCTTCCAAACTTCTTGTTGTGATTTAGTTCTAATTTCAAGGCATTATAGTCTGAGAATATGCAGGGGACGATCCCAATCTTTTAGTATCGGTTCAGACCCGATTTGTGACCCAATATGTGGTCTATTCTGGAGAAAGTTCCATGTGCACTTGAGAAGAATGTGTACTCAGTTGAGTTTGGATGTAAAGTTCTGTAGATATCTGTGAAATCCTTCTGGTCCAGCGTATCATTTAAAGCTCTCGTTTCTTTGGAGATGTTGTGCTTAGAAGACCTATCGCGTATAGAAAGCTAGATTGAAGTCACCAAGTATAAGTGTATTATTATCTAAGTATTTCTTCACTTTGGTTAATAATTGATTTATATATTTGGCAGCTCCCACATTCGGGGCATATATATTCAGGATTGTTAAGTCCTCTTGTTGAATAGATCCTTTAAGTATGATATAGTGTCCCTCTTCATCTCTCACTACAGTCTTTGGGGTAAATTTTAGTTTATCTGATATGAGGATGGCTACCCCTGCTTTCTTTTGAGGACCATTCGAATGGTAAATGGTTCTCCAACCTTTTATTTTCAGGCTGTAGGTGTCCTTCTGTCTAAAATGAGTCTCTTGTAGACAGCAAATAGGTGGGTCCTGCTTTTTTATCCAGTCTGAAACCCTGGGCCTTTTGATGCGGTCATTAAGCCCGTTCACATTCAGAGTTACTATCGATAGATATGAGTTTAGTGTCATCATGATATCTATTCAGCTCTTGTTTCTGTGGATTGTTCCACTGAACTTCTTCTTAAAGGGGAATTTTAAGAGTCCCCCTTAAAATTTCTTGCAGAGCTGGTTTGGAGGTCACATATTCTTTTAGTTGCTGCCTGTCTTGGAAGCTCTTTATCTCTCCTTCCATTTTGAATGAGAGCCTTGCTGGATAAAGTATTCTTGGTTGCATGTTCTTCTCATTTAGGACCCTGAATATATCCTGCCAGCGCTTTCTGGCCTGCCAGGTCTCTGTGGAGAGGTCTGCTGTTACCCTAATACTCCTCCCCATAAAAGTCAGGGATTTCTTGTCTCTTGCTGCTTTAAGGATCTTCTCTTTATCTTTTGAATTTGCAAGCTTTAAATGTCGAGGTGTTGAGCGGTTTTTATTGATTTTAGGGGGGGATCTCTCTATTTCCTGGTTCTGAATGCCTGTTTCCCGTCCCAGATTAGGAAAGTTTTCAGCTAGAATTTGTTCAAATACATATTCTGGCCCTCTGTCCCTTTCGGCACCCTCGGGAACACCAATTAAACGTAGGTTTTTCTTCCTCAGGCTGTTGTTTATTTCCCTTAATCTATCTTCATGGTATTTTAATTGTTTGTCTCTTTTTTCCTCAGTTTCCCTCTTTGCTATCAACTTGTCTTCTATGTCACTCACTCGTTCTTCCACCTCGTTAACCCTCGTCGTTAGGACTTCTAGTTTGGATTGCATTTCATTCAATTGATTTTTAATTTCTGCCTGATTAGCTCTAAATTCTGCAGTCATGAAGTCTCGTGAGTCCTTTATGCTTTTTTGTAGAGCCACCAGTAGCTGTATAATAGTGCTTCTGAATTGGCTTTCTGACATTGAATTGTAATCCAGATTTTGTAACTCTGTGGGAGAGAGGCCTGTTTCTGATTCTTTCTTTTGAGGTGAGGTTTTCCTTCTAGTCATTTTGCTCAGTGTAGAGTGGCCAAAAGCAAATTGTATTGGGAAAAGGAGAAAAAGAGAGGAGAGAAAGAAGGAAAGAAAAGAGAAAGAAAAAAAAGGGAAGAAAAAAAACGAAAAAAAAGAAAAAGAGAAAGAAAAAGAAAGAAAGGAGAAAAAAAGGGGGTGAGGGAAGGAAACAAATCAAAAAGCAAAAAAAAAAAAAAAGAACCACGGGGTAGTATCTTCTGATTCTGTGTACTTTAAGTCCCTTGGTTTCTCCTGGAAGTTGTCAGTCTAGCTGGTCTTCTGGGGGAGGGGCCTGCTGTGCTGATTTTCAGGTGTTAGTAGTTGGGGAAGCTGCTGTGCCCCTGCCTGGTGCAGGGCTCATTGGGGGTTGTTTACCCTGTGAGGCCCCAGGAGCAACAGCCCTAGTGGCGGGGCCAGCTCTGGAAACCTGGATTCAGCTCCGGCAGGAACTCCAGAGCTCTCTGTCTGCAGGGCCTGGAGGCTCCGGGACGGGCTGCTGATCTGCTCAGCTGGGGCAGGAGCGTCCTCGCTGTCCTGGGACCTCCTGGCCTCTGCCTGGCCCGGGGGGAGGCCGGATCCTGGGCTGTGTCCCGGCGCCCTGTGCTCCGGGGCCTGCGCTGTTGGATTCACGCTCCCGGGCCTCGCAACACCCTCCGTGGAGCCACCGCCCGAGCCTCCTCGAGCTGCTCCTGGAACTGCGCAGCCCGCTCCACATGGAGCCTCTTCCTCTGCCTGAGCCCCTCCGAGCTGCTCCCGGGGCCGCACAGCCCCCTCTGCGGAGCCGCCGCCTGAGCCCCTCCGAGCTGCTCCGGGTTCCGCCGGGTCCCACGGTGCGCAGTTGCTCTGTTACTGTCCCGGGGAGCCCGCCCTCCTGGGTCCTGCTCCAACTCCCTGGGGGCCCCTTTCTGCCCGGGAAGGTAGGTGCAGCTCCTGCGTCTCCAGGACGGGGCTCTCCTGTCCTGGGGACACTCGCCCCGGCCTCAGCCCAGCACCTCGCGGGGCCCCTCCCCCTTGGAGGCCTTTGTTTATTTCTTTTTTCCCCGTTTTCCTACCTTGATAGAAGCGCAAACTCTTCTCACTGTAGCATTCCAGGTGTTCTCTCTTTAATTCTCAGGCTGAATTCATATATTTTTCAGGATAATTTGAAGGTTTTCTAGGTAATTTGGTGGAGACAGGTGATTTGGAGACCCTACTCTTCCGCCATCTTGCCCCTTCCCTCCGTTCGATTCTTTTTGATTCGATTCGATTCCTTTCAATTCGATTCGATTCTTTCTGATTCAATTCGATTCAATTCTTTCGATTCGATTCGATTCCATTTGATTATTTTCGTTTTGACTCGATTCTATTCTTTTCAATTTAACTAGGTTCGATTCTTTTCAATTCGATTAGATTCGATTATTTACGATTCGATTCATTTCTTTACAATTCGATTCGATTCGAATCTCTTCGATTCATTTCGATAGTTTTTGATTAGATTTGATTCTTTGCACTTCCATTCGAATCGATTCTTTTGATTCGGTGCGATTCGATTCGATTCTTTTCAATTCTATTCCATTCGATTCCTTTCTTTTCTAATCGAATCAATTGGATTCGTTCCGATTCGATTCAATTCTTTGAGATTCGATTTGATTGGATTCTTTTTATTTGATTCGATTCTTTTTGATTCAATTCTTTGCGATTCGATTCGATTTTTTGGATTCGAATCTTTTCGATTCCAATCTACTCCATTCAAATCAATTCTTTTCGATGCGATTCCATTCAATTCGATTTCATTCTTTTCGATTCGATTCGATTCTTTAACATTCGATTCTGTTTTATCCAATTCGATTCGATTCAATAGATTTGATTCGATTATTTTTGTTTCTGTTCAATTCGTTTCTTTTCGATTCTCTTCGATTCGATTCTTTTCGATTCGATTAGATTCGATTCTATTCGATTCGATTCAATTCGATTCTTTTCAGTTCGATTCGATTTTTTTCTATTGGATTCGATTCTTTTCGATTCTATTGTTTTCTATTTGATTCGAATACATGATTTTCAATTCGATTCGATTTGATTCGATTTTTTTCTATTTGATTCGATACTTTTCGATTCGATTCTTTTTGTTTCGATTCAATTGGATTCGATTCTTTTCGATTCGATTCAATTCAATTTTGTTCGATTTGATTCGATTTGATTTTATTCGTTTGATTCGAATCTTTTCGATTTGAATTTTTCAATTCAATTCGATTCTTTTTGATTTGATTCGATTCGACTCTTTTCGATTCGATTCAATTCTTTTCGATTCGATTTGGTTCGATTCGAATCTATTTGATTCAATTCTTTTCGATTCGATTTGTTTCGATTCTTTTTGATTTGATTCTTTTCATTTCGATTCGATTCTTTTCTATTCAATTCTTTTCGATTCTATTCTTTCTTTTCGATTCTATTCGATTCGATTCTTTTTGATTTGATTCAATTTGATTCTATTGTATTCATTTGATTCGATTCGATTCATTCGATTCTTTTCGCTTTCATTCGATTCGATTCTTTTTATTCCTTGCGATTCAATTCTTTTGATTCGATGCGAATCGATTCGATTCTTTTCGATTCGATTCGATTAGAATAGATTAGCCTCTTTTCTTTTGGATTCGATTTGATTCGATTTTTTTGGATTCTTTTCGATTCAATTCATTCGATTCTATTAGATTCGATATATTTCGATTCGATTCGATTCAATTCAATTTTTTCGATTTGATTCGACTCTTTTCGATTGGATTCCATTCGATTCTTTTCGATTTGATTCAATTCGATTCTTTTCGATTCTATTCATTTCGATGATTTTCGTTGAGATTAGATTCTTTTCGATTTGATTTTTTTCGGTTCGAGTCGATTCATTTCGCTTATTTTGGTTAGGATCAATTCAATTCGATTCTTTTTGATTTGATTTGATTCTATTCGATTTCTTTCGATTTTATTCTATTGCATTCTTTTCGATTCCATTCCGTTCAATTCAATTCTTTTTTATTCGATTCGATTGTTTTAGATTTGATTCCATTCTTTCGATTCTATTTGATATGATTCTTTTCGATTCGATTTGATACGATACTTTTTATTTTGATTCGAATCGATTCTCTTCGGTTCGATTCGTTTTGATTCTTTTCGATTCAATTCTATTCGAATTTTTTTCGATTTGATTCGATTCGATTCTTTTAGATTCTACTTGATTTGTTTCTTTTCGATTCGTTTTGATTCGATTCTTTTTGATTCATGTCGATTCGATTAGATTCTTTTGTTTCGATTCGATTCTATTCAATTCGAATCTTTTCGTTACATGGAATTCGATTCTTTTCGATTTGATTCTTTATGACTTTTTCAACGCGATTCAATTCGATTCTTTTTTATGATAGTCACAGAGAGAGTGAGAGAGGCAGAGACACTGGCAGAGGGAGAAGCAGGCTCCATGCACCGGGAGCCCGATGTGGGATTCGATCCCGGGTCTCCAGGATCGCGCCCTGGGCCAAAGGCAGGCGCTAAACCGCTGCGCCACCCAGGGATCCCTCAATTCGATTCTTTTTTATTCGAATCTATTCGATTCTTTTTTATTCGATTCCATTCTATTCGAGGTTTTTCTATTTGATTCGATTAGTTCCTTTTTGATTCAATTCAATTCATTTCTTTTGATTCAATTCAATTCGATTCTTTTGGATTCGATTCGATTCTTTTGGATTCGATTCTTTTGGATTCGAATCGAGTAGATTCTTTTCATTTCGATCGGATTCATTTCAATTCGATTCTTTTCGATTCGAATGTTTTCGAATCAATTCGATACTATTTGATTCGATTCGATTCTTTTCGTGTCGATTTGATTCTTTTCGATTCGATTCTTTTCTATTTGAATCGATTCGATTCTTTTCATTTTGATTCGATTTGATTCAATTCGATTCTGTTCCATCAATTCAATTTGATTGTTTTCGATTTGATTCGATTCGATTCTTTTCTATTCTATTCAATTCGATTATTTTCCATTCGATGATGCAATTGGATTCTTTTCGATTCGAGTCGATTCTTTTCGATTCGATTCGACTCGATTTCATTCTTTTTGATTCGATTCGACTAGAATTTAATCGACTGATTCAATTTGATTATTTTCTTTTTGGTTCGATTCTTTTCTATTCGATTTTTTTCTATTCAATTCGATTCTTTCAATTCGATTCGATTCGATTCGATTCGATTCGATTCTTTTCGTTTCAAATCGATTCGTATCAATTCGAGTCTTTTCAATTCGATTCTTTGTGATTCCTTTCGATTTGATATTTTTAATTCGATTCGAGTCTTTTCGATTCGATTCGATTCTTTTCAATTCGATTCTTTTCGATTCGATTCTTTTTGATTCGATTCATTTCGATTCGATTCGATTCTTTTCAATTCGATTTGATGCTTTTCCATTTGATCTGATTTGTTTCATTTCGATTCTTTTCGATTCAATTCGATTCTTTTCGATTCCATTAAATTTGATTCGATTCTTTTCGATTCGATTAGATTCTTTTCGATTTGATTTCATTCAGTTCGATTCTTTTCCATTCGATTGGATTCTTTTCGATTTCATTCAATTATTTCGATTCGATTTGATTTGATTCTTTTCGATTCGATTCAATAGGATTCTTTTCATTTCGATTCTAATCGATTCTCTTCGATTTATTTCGTTTCGATTCGTTTCGATTTTTTTCGATTCTATTCTATTCGATTCATTTTGAATCATTTTGATTTGATTCTGTTCGAGTGGTTTCTATTAGATTCTTTTCGATTTGATTCAATTCGATTCGAGTCTTTTTGATTCGTCTTTTCGACTCGATTCAATTCAATACGATTCTTTTAGATTCGATTCGATTCGATTGTTTTCGTTTCGATTCGACTTTTTTTGATTTCATTCTTTTCGATTCGATTGTTTTCAATTCGATTGATTCGATTCTTTTCAATTCTATGCTATTCAAAGCGATTCTTTTGTATTTGATTCGATTCGATTGTTTTCTTTTTGATTCGGTTCGATTCGTTTCTTTTCGATTCGATTCAATTCTTTTTGACCAGAGTCACCAGATCCAGGTGAAGTCCAGGTGGGGACCAGAGTCACCAGATCCAGGTGAAGCCCAGGTGGGGACCAGAGTCACTAGGTCCAATTGAGGCCCAGATTTGGACCAGAGTTACCAGGTACAGGTGAGGCCCCGGTGGGGATCAGAGGCAACAGGTCCATGTGAGGCCGGCTTGGGGACCATGGTCAACAGGTCTACTTGAGGCCCAGGTGTGGAACACAGTAAGCAGGTCCAGGTGAGTCCCCGGTGGTGACAAGAGTTCACCACGTCGAGGTGAGTCCCAGGTGGGGACCAGGATCACCAGGTCCAGGGGAAGCCCTTGAAAGAACAAGAGTCAACATTTCGAGGTCAGGCGCAGGAGGCAACCAGGGTCAGTAGGTCCAAGTCAGGCCAATGTGGGGTTCACAGTCACTAGGGCACGGTGAGACCCAGAGGGGGACCAGAGTCACCTGGTCCAGGTGAGGTCCAGGTGTGGAACACAGTCACCGGGTCCCAATTTTGCCAAGTTGAGGACCATGGTCAACATGGCCAGGTGAGGCCCAGATGGGGACCGGAGTCCCCAAATCCAGGTGAAGCCCAGGTGGGGACCACAGTCACCAGATCCAGGGTAGTCTCAGGTGCAGGACAGAATCACCAGGTCCAGGTGAGGTGCAGGTGGCAACCACACTCACCAGGTCCCGGTGAGGCCCTGGTGGGGACCAGAGTCACGAGGTACATGAAAAGCTAGAAACACTGCAGCCACCAGGTCCACATGATGTCCATGTGGGAACGAGAATCACCAGTTACAGGTGAGGACCAGGTGGGGATTCGACTCACCATGTTCAGTTGAGACCCAGGTGGGAACAAGTGTCACCAGGTCCAGGTGTGGCCCAGGTGAAGACTGGAGTTAATAGGTCCGGCTGGGTCACTGTTAGTGAACAGTGTAACCATATCCTGATGCTACCCAGGTGGGTACCAGAGACACCAGGTCCTCGTGAGGCCCAGGTGGGTCCAGAGACATGAGGTCCAGGTGAGGTTCCGATGGGAACCACAGTCACCAGGTCAGGTGAGGCCATGCTTAGCTTCAGAGTCACCAGTTACAGGTGAGGCCCAGGTGGAGCCAGAGTCACCTGGTACAGAAGAGGCCAAAGTCAGGACCTGAGTTACCAGGATCAGGTCAGTCCCAGTGGGGAATAGAGTAACCATGTCCCGATGATGCCCAGGTAGAACCAGAGTCACAAGGTCCAGATGAGGCGCAGGTGGGGAGCATGTTCACTAGGTCCTGGTGAGGCCCCGTTGAGGACCAGAGTCACCAGGTCCTGATGAGATGCAGGTGGGGAGCATATTCACTAGGTCCTGGTGATGCCCTGTTGAGGACCAGAGTCACCAGGTCCTGATGAGGCGCAGGTGGGGAGCATATTCACTAGGTCCTGGTGAGGCACAGTTAATAGGTCCGGCTGGGTAACTGTTAGTGAACAGTATAACCATATGCTGATGCTACCGAGGGGGGTACCAGAGACACCAGGTCCAGGTGAGGCCCAGGTGGGACCAGAGAAATGAGGTCCAGTTTAGTTCCCGATGGGAACCACAGTCACCAGGTCAGGTGAGGCCATGCTTAGGATCAGAGTCACCAGTTACAGGTGAGGCCCAGGTGGATCCAGAGTCACCTGGTACAGAAGAGGCCAAAGTCAGGACCAGATATACCAGGATCAGGTCAGTCCCAGTGGGGAATAGAGTAACCATGTCCCGATGATGCCCAGGTAGAACCAGAGTCACCAGGTCCAGATGAGGCGCAGTTGGGGAGCATATTCACTAGGTCCCGGTGAGGCCCAGTTGAGGACCAGAGTCACCAGGTATAGTTGAGGCCTCGAGGAGTACCAGATTCACCTGGTCTAGGTGACATCCAGATGGGGACCAGAGTCACCATATCAGGGTGAGGCCCAGAGGGGATCCAGAGTCCTCATGTCCAGGTGAGGCTCAGGGGTGGAACAGAGTATCCAGGTCATAATGCTCCACAGGTGAGGACCAGAGTGACCAGATCTGGGTGAGGCAGAGTTAGGATCAGAGTCACCAGTTCCAGGTGAGGCCAAGAAGGAGTCCACAGCAATCAGGTCCAGGTGGGGAACAAAGTCAGCAGGACTGGGTGAGGCCCAGATGGGGACCAGATTCACCATGTCCAGATGATTCCCAGGTGGTGACCAGAGTTACCAGTTCTGGGTGAGGACCAGGTAAGGACCAGATTCACCAGGTCCAAGTGAGGCCCACGTGGGGACCTGTGTCACAAGGTATGTGTGAGGCCCAGGTGGCAACCCCACTCACCAGGGCCAGGTGAGGCATACGTGCAGGCCATGCAGAGGAACCGTGTCCCGATGATGCCCAGGTAGGGACTAGATTTACCAGGTCTAGGTGAGGCAAACCTGCAGGCCATGTAGTGGAATCATGTCCCGATGTTGCCCAGGTAGTGACTAGAGTCACCAGGTCCAAATGAGGCCCAGATGGAGCATATTCCCTACGTCCAGGTGAGGCCCAGTTGAGGACCAGAGTCACCAGATCTTTTTGAGGACTAGAGGGGTACCAGAATCACCTGATCTAGGTGACATCCAGGTGAGGACCAGAGTCACCAGGTCAGGGTGAGGCCCAGAGAGGTTTCAGAGTCATCATGTCCAGGTGCGGTTCAGGTGTGGAACAGAGTCACCAAGTACCAATGATGCCCAGGTGAGGACCAGAGCCACCAGATCTGGGTGATGCGCAGATAGGATCAGAGTCACCAGTTCCAGGTGAGGCAAGAAGGAGTCCACAGCAATCAGGTCCAGGTGGGGAACAAAGTCACCAGGATTGGGTGAGGCCCAGACCGGACCAGATTCACCAGGTCCAGATGAGGCCCAGGTGTTGACCAGAGTCCCCGGGTCTGGGAGAGGACCAGGTAAGGACAAGATTCACCACGCCCAAGTGAACCCAATGGGTGACCAGAGTCACCAGGTCAGGGTGAGTTCAGGAGGGGGAACCAGAGTAACCAGTTCAGTTTGAGGCCCAGAAAGGGAACAGAGGTTCTTGGTCAGAGTGATGCCCAGGAGTGGAATAGAGTATCCAGGTCCCATTGATGCCTGGGTGAGGACCAGAGTCACTAGGGCCATGCAGGCCCAAATGAGGAACAGAATCACTAGGTCCTGGTGAGGCATAGAATAAGACCACAGTCAACAGTAACAGGTTAGCCCCTTGTGGGAACCAGAGCCACTCTATCCAGCTGAGTCCCAGGTCCATGAGAGGCCCACGTGAGGACCAGATTCACCAGGTCCAATTGAGGCATAGCTGGGAACAAGAGTCACCAGGTCTGGGTGTGGGATAGGTGGGGCAAGATTCAGCAGTTCTGAGTTAGGTCAAAGTGGGGACGAGAGACACCAGGACAAGGTGAGGCCAAACTGAGGACCAGAGTCACCAGATGCAGGTGAGGTCCATGTTGGAAAGAGAGTCACCTGGTAAAGGAGAGGTCCAGGTGGGGACCAGAGTCACCAGATACAGGTGAAGTCCAGGTGGGGACCAGAGTCACCAGATCCAGGTGTAGCTCAGGTGGGGACCAGACTCACTAGGTCCAGATGAGGCCCAAGGGAGGACCAGAGTTACCAGGTACAGGTGAGGCCCCGGTGGGGATCAGAGGCAACAGGTCCATGTCAGGCAGGCTTGGGGACCATGGTCAACAGGTCTACTTGAGGCCCAGGTGTGGACCACAGTAAGCAGGTCCCAGTGAGCCCCGGTGGTGACAAGAGTCACCACGTCCAGGTGAGGCCCAGGTGGGGACCAGGATCACCAGGTCCAGGGGAGGCCCTTGAAAGAACCAGAGTCAACAGTTCGAGGTCAGGCTCAGGTGGCAACCAGGGTCAGCAGGTCCAAGTCAGGCCAATGTGGGGTTCACAGTCACTAGGGCACAGTGAGACCCAGAGGGGGACCAGAGTCACCTGGTCCAGGTGAGGTCCAGTTGTGGAACACAGTCACCGGGTCCCAATTTTGCCCAGTTGAGGACCATGGTCAACATGGCCTGGTGAGGCCAAGAAGATTACCAGAGTCCCCAAATCCAGGTGAAGCCCAGGTGGGGACCACAGTCACCAGATCCAGGGTAGTCTCAGGTGCAGAACGGAATCACCAGTCCAGGTGAGGTGCACGTGGCAACCACACTCACCAGGTCCCGGTGAGGCCCTGGTGGGGACCAGAGTCACGAGGTACATGAGAAGCTAGAAACACTGCAGCCACCAGGTCCACATGATGTCTATGTGGGAACGAGAATCACCACTTACAGGTGAGGACCAGGTGGGGATCCGACTCACCATGTTCAGTTGAGACCCAGGTGGGAACAAGTGTCACCATGTCCAGGTGTGGCCCAGGTGAAGACCAGAGTTAATAGGTCCGGCTGGGTCACTGTTAGTGAACAGTGTAACCATATCCTGATGCTACCCAGGTGGGTACCAGAGACACCAAGTCCTGGTGAGGCCCAGGTGGGTCCAGAGACATGAGGTCCAGGTGAGGTTCCGATGGGAACCACAGTCACCAGGTCAGGTGAGGCCATGCTTAGCTTCAGAGTCACCAGTTACAGGTGAGGCCCAGGTGGAGCCAGAGTCACCTGGTACAGAAGAGACCAAAGTCAGGACCAGAGTTACCAGGATGAGGACAGTCCCAGTGGGGAATAGAGTAACCATGTCCCGATGATTCCCAGGTAGAACCAGAGTCACCAGGTCCAGATGAGGCGCAGGTGGGGAGCATATTCACAAGGTCCCGGTGAGGCCCAGTTGAGGACCAGAGACACCAGGTCTAGTTGAGGCCTAGAGGGGTACCAGATTCACCTGGTCTAGGTGACATCCAGATGGGGACCAGAGTCACCATGTCAGGCTGAGGCACAGAGGGGATCCAGAGTCATGAGGTCCAGGTGAGGCTCAGGTGTGGAACAGAGTATCCACGTCATAATGGTCCACAGGTGAGGACCAGAGTCACCAGATCTGGGTGAGGACCAGTGAGGATCAGAGTCACCATTTCCACGTGAGGTCAAGAAGGAGTCCACAGCAATCAGGTCCAGGTGGTCAACAAAGTCACCAGGACTGGGTGAGGCCCAGATGGGGACCAGATTCACTGGTCCAGGTGATTCCCAAGTGGTGACCAGAGTTACCAGTTCCGGTGAGGACCAGGTGAGGAAAAGATTCACCAAGTCCAAGTGAGGCCCACGTGGGGACCTGTGTCACCAGGTATGGGTGAGACCCAGGTGGCAACCCCACTCACCAGGGCCAGGTGAGGCATACCTGCAGGCCATGCAGAGGAACCATGTCCCGGTGATGCTCAGGTAGGGACCAGATTTACCAGGTCCAGTTGAGGCCAATCTGCAGGCCATGCAGTGGAACCATGTCCCGATGATGCCCAGGTAGGGACCAGAGTCACCAGGTCCAAATAAGGCCCAGATGGAGCATATTCACTAGGTCCAGGCGAGGCCCAGTTGAGGACCAGTTTCACCATATCTACTTGAGTCTTAGAAGGGTACCAGAATCACCTGGTCCAGGTGATATCCAGATGGGGACCAGAGTCACCAGGTCAGGGGGAGGCCCAGAGAGGTTCCAGAGTCATCGGGTCCAGGTGAGGCTCAGGTGTGGAAGAGAGTCACCAGGTACCAATGATGCCCAAGTGAGGACCAGAGTCACCAGATCTGGGTGACGAACAGAAAGGATCAGAGTCACCAGTTCCAGGTGAGGCCAAGAATGAGTCCACAACAATCAGGTCCAGTTGGGGAACAAAGTCACCAGGACTGGGTGACGCCCAGATGGGTACCAGATTCACCAGGTCCAGGTGAGGCCCAGGTGGTGACCAGAGTCCCCGGGTCTGGGAGAAGACGAGGTAGGGACCAGATTCACCAGGTCCACGAGGCCCACGTGGGGAACTGAGTCACCAGGTATGGGTGAGGCCCAGGTCGCAATCCCACTCACGAGGTCCAGGTGAGGCCAACCTGCAGGCCAGAGTCACCAGATCCAGGTGAGGCCCTAGTGGGGACCGGAGTCACCAGGTAAATGTGAGTCTACAAGAACACCACAGTCACCAGGTCCAGGTGTGGTGCATGTGGGAACGAGAGTCACCAGGTCCAGGTGAGACCCAGGTCGGGACCACAGTCACCAGGTCCAGATTGAGGCCTAGGTGGGGGGACCAGAGTCATTAGGACCAGTTGAGGCCAAAGTGTGGAGCCAAGTTATCATGTCCAGGTGAGGCCCAGTTGAGGACCAGAGTCACCAGGTCTAGTTGAGGCATAGAAGGGTACCAGATTCACCTGGTCTAGGTGACATCCAGATGGGGACCAGAGTCACCACGTCAGGGTGAGGCCCAAAGTGGGACGAGAATCACTAGGTCCAGGTGTGGCCCCAATGTGGAACTGAGAAACCAGGTCCCATGATGCCCATATGAGGACCTGAGTCACCAGGTCCAGGTGAGGTCCCTGTGGGAACCAGTCACCTCGTCCAGATGAGGCCCGGTGGGACCACAGTCACCAGGTCCAGGTGAGGCGCAGGTGGCAACAGGATTAACCGAGTCCAGGTGAGGCCAGGTGGCGACCAGTCACCAGATCCAGGTGAGGACCAGCAATGGACCAGATTCACCAGATCCAAGTGAAGCCAAAGGGGTGACCAGAGTCACCAGGTTAGAGTGAGGCCCAGAGGGGAAACGAGAGGAACCAGTTTAGTTTGGGGCCAAGAATGGGACCAGAGGTCCCTGGTCAGAGTGAGTCCCAGATGTGGAATAGAGTATCCAGGTCCCAATGATGCCTGGGTGAGGACCAGAGTCACTAGGACCATGCAGGCCCAGATGGGGAACAGAATGACTAGGTCCTGGTGAGGCATAGAATAAAACCACAGTCACCAGTATCAGGTGAGCCCCATGTGGGAACAAGAGCCACTCTATCCAGCTGAGTAGCAGGTCCATGTGAGGCCCACGTGAGGACCAGAAACATCAGGTCGAATTGAGGCATAGCTGGGGACAAGAGTCACCAGGTATGGGTGCGGCCTAATTGGGGCAAGATTCAGCAGTTCTGAGTTAGTTCAAAGTGGGGACGAGACACGCCAGGTCCAGGTGAGGCCAAACTGAGGACCAGAGTCACCAGATCCAGGTGAGGTCCATGTTTGAAAGAGAGTCACCAGGTCCAGCAGAGGTGCAGTTGGGGACCAGAGTCACCAGATCCACGTGAAGTCCAGGTGGGGACCAGAGTCACCAGATCCAGGTGAAGCCCAGGTGGGGACCAAAGTCACTAGGTCCAGATGAGGCCCAGGAGAGGACCAGAGTTACAAGGTACACGTGAGGCCCGGTGGGGATCAGAGGCAACAGGTCCATGTGAGGCCGGCTTGGGGACCATGTTCAACAGGTCTACTTGAGGACCAGGTGTGGAACACAGTAAGCAGGTCCAGGTGAGTCCCCGGTTGGGACAAGTGTCACCACGTCCAGTTGAGGAGCAGGTGGGGACAAGGATCACCAGGTACAGGGGAGGCCCTTGAAAGAACCAGAGTCAACAGTTCGAGGTCTGGCATAGGTGGCAACCAGGGTCAGCAGGTCCAAGTCAGGCCAAAGTGGGGTTCACAGTCACTAGGGCACGGTGACACCCAGAGGGGGACCAGAGTGACCTGGTCTAGGTGAGGTCCAGTTGTGGAACACAGTCACCGGGTCCCAATTTTGCCCAGTTGAGGACCATGGTCAACATGGCCTGGTGAGGCCAAGAAGGGACCAGAGTCCCCAAATCCAGGTGAAGCCCAGGTGGGGACCAGAGTCACCAGATCCAGGGTAGTCTCAGGTGCAGACCAGAATCACCATGTCCAGGTGAGGTGCAGGTGGCAACCACACTCACCAGGTCCCGGTGAGGCCCTGGTGGGGACCAGAGTCACGAGGTACATGAAAAGCTAGAAACACTGCAGCCACCAGGCCCACATGATGTCCATGTGGGAACGAGAATCACCAGTTACAGGTGAGGATCAGGTGGGGATCCGACTCACCCTGTCCAGGTGAGACCCTGGTGGGAACCAGTGACACCATGTCCAGGTGTGGCCCAGGTGAAGATCAGATTTAATAGTTCCAGCTGGGTCACTGTTAGTGAACAGTGTAACCATATCCTGATGCTACCCTGGTGGGTACCAGAGACACCAGGTCCTGGTGAGGGTCAGGAGGGACCAGAGACATGAGGTCCAGGTGAGGTACCATTGGGAACCGCAGTCACCAGGTCTGGTGAGGCCATGCTTAGGATCAGAGTCACCAGTTACAGGTGAGGCCCAGGTGGATACAGAGTCACCTGGGACAGAAGAGGCCAAAGTCAGGACCAGAGTTACAAGGATCAGGTCATTCCCAGTGGGGAATAGAGTAACCATGTTCCGATGATGCCCAGGTAGAACCAGAGTCACCAGGTCCAGATGAGGCGCAGGTGGGGAGCATATTCACTAGGATCCCGGTGAGGCCCAGTTGAGGACCAGAATGCCCAGGTCTAGTTGAGGCCTAGAGGGGTACCAGATTCACCTGGTCTAGGTGACATCCAGATGGGGACCAGAGTAACCATCTCAGGGTGAGGCCCAGAGGGGATCCAGAGTCATCATGTCCAGGTGAGGCTCAGGTGTGGAACAGAGTATCCAGGTCATAATGGTCCACAGATGAAGACCAGAGTCACCAGATCTGGGTGAGGCCCACATAGCATCAGACTCACCAGTACCAGGTGAGGCCATGAAGGTGTCCACAGCAATCAGGTCCCGGTGGGGAACAAAGTCACCAGGACTGGGTGAGACCCAGATGGGGACCAGATTCACCAGGTCCAGGTGATTCCCAGGTGGTGACCAGAGTTACCAGTTCCGGGTGAGGGCCAGGTAAGGACCAGATTCACCAGGTCCAAGTGAGGCCCACGTGGGGACCTGTGTCACCGGTATGGGTGAGGCCCAGATGGCAACCCCACTCACCAGGTCCAGGGGAGGCCAACCTTCGGGCCATGCAGAGGAACCGTGTCCCGATAATGCCCAGGTAGGGACCAAGTTACGAGTTGCAGGTGAGACCCTAATGGGGACCGGAGTCACCAGGTAAATGTGAGTCTACAAGAACACCACAGTCACCAGGTCCAGGTGTGGTGCATGTGGGAACGAGAGTCACCAGGTCCAGGTGAGACCCAGGTCGGGACCACAGTCACAAGGTCCAGATTGAGGCCTCGGTGGGGGGACCAGAGTCATCAGGACCAGTTGAGACCAAAGTGGGGAGCAAAGTTATCATATCCAGGTGAGGCCCAGGTGGGGAACAGAGTAACCATGTCCAATTGATGCCAGGTGGGAAAAGAGTCACAGGTCCAGACGAGGCCTAAGTGAGGAGTAGATTCACCAGGTCCTGTTGAGGCCTAGTTGAGTAGGTATTGTCCCCAGCTCCGGATGAATCCCAGAGGGGGACCAGAGTCACCCAGTTTTGGTGATATCCAGGTGGGGACCAGAGTCACCACGTCAGGGTGAGGCCCAGAGCGGGACGAGAATCACTAGGTCCAGGTGAGGCCCCGATGTGGAACTGAGAAACCAGGTCCCATGATGCCCATATGAGGACCTGAGTCACCAGGTCCAGGTGAGGTCCCTGTGGGAAACAGTCACCTCGTCCAGGTGAGGCCTAGGTGTGACCACAGTCACCAGGTCCAGGTGAGGCCCAGGTGGCGACCAGTCACCAGATCCAGGTGAGGACCAGATAAGCACCAGATTCACCAGGCCCAAGTGAAGCCCAAGGGGTGACCAGAGTCACCAGGTAAGGGTGAGGCCGAGGGGGAACCAGAGTAAACAGTTTAGTTTGAGGCCCAGAATGGGACCAGAGGTCCCTGGTCAGAGTGAGGCCCAGGTGTGGAATAGAGTATCCAGGTCCCAATGATGCCTGGGTGAGGACCAGAGTCACTAGGGCCATGCAGGCCCAGATGGGGAACAGAGTCACTAGGTCCTGGTGAGGCATAGAATAAGACCATAGTCAGCAGTATCAGGGGAGCCCCTTGTGGGAACCAGAGCCACTCTGTCCAGCTGAGTCCCAGGTCCATGTGAGGCCCACGTGAGGACCATATTCATCAGATCGAATTGAGGCATAGCTGGGGACAAGAGTCACCAGGTTTGGGTGCGGCCTAGGTGGGGCAAGATTCAGCAGTTCTGAGTTAGGTCAAAGTGTGGACGAGAGACACCAGGTCCAGGTGAGGCCAAACTGAGGACCAGAGTCACCAGGTCCAGGAGAGGTCCAGGTGGGGACCAGAGTCACCAGATCCAGGTGAGGTCCATGTTGGAAAGAGACTCACCAGGTCCAGGAGAGGCCCAGGTGGGGACCAGAGTCACCAGATCCAGGTGAAGCCCAGGTGGGGACCAGAGTCACGAGGTCCAGATGAGACCCAGGTGAGGACCAGTGTTACCAGGTACACGTGAGGCCCCGGTGGGGATCAGAGGCAACAGGTACATGTGAGGCCGGCGGGTACCATGGTCAACAGGTCTATTGAGGCCCAGGTGTGGAACACAGTAACCAGGTCCACGAGAGTTCCCCGTGGTGACAAGAGTCAACAGGTCCCTGTGAGGCCCATTTGGGCACCAGGATCACCATGTCCAGGGGAGGCCCAGGTGGGGACCAGGATCACCAGGTCCAGGGTAGGCCCTTGAAAGAACCAGAGTCAACAGTTCGAGGTCAGGCGCAGGTGGCAACCAGGGTAAGCAGGTCCAAGTCAGGCCAAAGTGGGGTTCACAGTCACTAGGGCACGGTGAGACCCAGAGGGGGACCAGAGTCACCTGGTCCAGGTGAGGTCCAGTTGTGGAACACAGTCACCGGGTCCAAATTTTGCCCAGTTGAGGACCATGGTGAACAGGACCAGGTGAGGCCTAGATGGGGACCGGAGTCCCCAAATCCAGGTGAAGACCAGGTGGGGACCAGAGTCACCAGATCCAGGGTAGTCTCAGGTGCAGACCAGAATCACAAGGTCCAGGTGAGGTGCAGGTGGCAACCAAACTCACCAGGTCCCTGTGAGTCCCTGGTGGGGACCATAGTCACGAGGTACATGAGAATCTAGAAACACTGCAGGCACCAGGTCCACATGATGTCCATGTGGGAACGAGAATCACCAGTTACAGGTGAGAACCAGGTGGGGATACGACTCACCATGTCCAGGTGAGTCCCAGGTGGGAACCAGTGTCACCATGTCCAGGTGTGGCCCAGGTGAAGACCAGAGTTAATAGGTCCGGCTTGGTCACTGTTAGTGAACAGGGTCACCATATCCTGATGCTACCCAGGTGGGTACCAGAGATACCAGGTCCTGGTCAGGCCCAGGTGGGACCAGAGACATGAGGTCCAGGTGAGTTCCCGATGGGAACCACAGTCACCAGGTCAGGTGAGGCCATGCTTAGGATCACAGTCACCAGTTACAGGTGAGGCCCAGGTGGAGCCAGAATCACCTGGTACAGAAGAGGCCAAAGTAAGGACCTGAGTTACCAGGATCAGGTCAGTCCCAGTGGGGAATAGAGTAACCATGTACCGATGATGCCCAGGTAGAACCAGAGTCATCAGGTCCAGTTGAGGCGCAGGTGGGGAGCATATTCACTAGGTCCCGGTGAGGCCCAGTTGAGGACCAGAGTCACCAGGTCTAGTTGAGGCCTAGAGGGGTACCAGATTCACCTGGTCTAGGTGACATCCAGATGGGGACCAGAGTCACCATGTCAGGGTGAGGCCCAGGGAGGATCCAGAGTCCTCATGTCCAGATGAGGCTCAGGTGTGGAACAGAGTATCCAGATCATAATGGTCCACAGGTGATTACCAGAGTCACCAGATCTGGGTGGGGCCCAGTTAGGATCAGAGTCACCAGTTCCAGGTGAGGCTAAGAAGGAGTCCACAGCCATCAGGTCCAGGTGGGGATCAAAGTCACCAGGACTGAGTGAGGACCAGATGGGGACCAGATTCACCAGTTCCAGGTGATTCCCAGGTGGTTTCCAGAGTTACTTGTTCCGGATGAGGACCAGGTAAGGACCAGATTCACCAGGTCCAAGTGAGACACACGTGGGGACCTGTGTCACCATGCATTGGTGAGGGCCAGGTGGCATCCCCACACACCAGGTCCAGGTGAGGCAAAACAGCAGGCCATGCAGAGAAACCATGTCCTGATGATGCCCAGGTAGGGACCAGATTTACCAGGTCCAGGTGAGGCCAACCTGCAGCCCATGCAGTAGAACCATGTCCCGATGATGCCGAGGAAGGGACCAGAGTCACCAGGTCCAAACGAGGCCCAAATGGAGCATATTCACTAGGTACAGATGAGGCCCTGTTGAGGACCAGAGTACCCGATCTGGTTGAGGCCTAGAGGGGTACTAGAATCACCTGGTCCAGGTGACATCCAGATGGGGACCAGAGTCACCAGGTCAGGGTGAGGCCCAGAGAGGTGCCAGAGTCATCATGTTCAGGTGAGGCTCAGGTGTGGAACAGAGTCACCAGGTACCAATGATGCCCAGGTGAGGACCAGGGTCACCAGGTCTGGGTGACGCGCAGATAGGATCAGAGTCACCAGTTCCAGGTGAGGCCAAGAAAGAGTCCACAGCAATCAGGTCCAGGTGGGGAACAAAGTCACCAGGACTGGGTGAGGCCCAGATGGAGACCAGATTCATCAGGTACAGGTGAGGCCCAGGTGGTGACCAGAGTCCCCGGGTCTGGGAGAGGACCAGATAAGGACCAGATTCACCAGGTCCAAGAGGCCCACGTGGGGACCTGAGTCACCAGGTATGGGTGAGGACCCGGTGGCAACCCCACTCACCAGGTCCAGGTGAGGCCAACCTGCAGGCCATGCAGAGGAACCATGTCCCGATGATGCCTAGGTAGGGACCAGAGTTACCAGGTCCAGGTGAGGCCCATGTGGGGAGCATGTTCACTAGGTCCCGGTGAGGCCCAGTTGAGGACAAGGGTCACCAGGTCTAGTTGAGGCCTAGAGGGGTAACAGATTCACTTGGTCTAGGTGACATCCAGATGGGGACCAGAGTCACCATGTCAGGGTGAGGCCCAGAGGGGATCCAGAGTCATCAGGTCCAGGTGAGGCTCACTTGTGGAACAGAGTATCCAGATCATAATGGTCCACAGGTGAGGACCAGAGTCACCAGATCTGGGTGAGGCCCAGTTAGGATCAGAGTCACAAGTTCCAGGTGAGGCCAAGAAGGATTCCACAGCAATCAGGTCCTGGTGGGCAACAAATTAACCAGGACTGTGTGAGGCCCAGATGGGGACCAGATTCACCAGGTCCAGGGGAGGCCCAGGTGGTGACCAGAGTCCCCGGGTCTGGGAGAGGACCAGGTAAGGACCAGATTCACCAGGTCCAACAGGCCCACGTGGGGACCTGAGTCACCATGTATGGGTGATGCCCAGGTGGGAACCCCACTCACCAGGTCCAGGTGAGGCCAACCTGCAGGCCAGAGTCACCAGATCCAGGTGAGGCCCTAGTGGGGACCGCAGTCACCAGGTAAATGTGAGTCTACAAGAACACCACAGTCCCCAGGTCCACGTGGGGTTCATGTGGCAAGGAGAGTCAACAGGTCCAGGTGAAACCCAGGTGGGGACCACAGTCACCAGGTCAAGATTGAGGCCTAGGTGGGGGGACGAGGGTCATCAGGACCAGTTGAGACCAAAGTGTGGAGCAAAGTTATCATGTCCATGTGAGGTACAGGTGGGGACCAGAGTAACCTTGTCCCATTGATGCCAGGTGGGAAATGAGTCACAAGGTCCATACGAGGCCTAAGTGAGGAGTAGATTCACCAGGACCTGTTGAGGCACAGTTGAGGACCAGTGTCGCCAGCTCCGCGTGAGTCCCAGAGGGGGACCAGAGTCACCGGTTCTGGTGATATCCAGGTGGTGACCAGTGTCACCACGTCAGGGTGAGGCCCAGAGGGGGACGAGAATCACTAGGTGCAGGTGAGGCCCCGATGTGGAACTGAGAAACCAGGTCCCATGATGCCCATATGAGGACCTGAGTCACCAGATCCAGGTGAGGTCCCTGTGGGAACCAGTCACCTCGTCCAGGTGAGGCCCAGGTGGGACCACAGTCACCAGGTCCAGGTGACGCCCAGGTATATAAGAGAGTATCCAGGTCCCAATGATGCCCATGTAAAGACCAGAGTTAACAGGTCCAGGAGAGGCCCAAATATGGATCAGAGTCATTGTGTTCCATGTGAGGCCAGATGGAGACCACAGGAACCAGTTACAGGAGAGCCCCATATGGGAACCAGAGCCACCAGATCCAGGTGTGGTCCAGGTGGGACCACAGTCACAAGGTCCAGGTGACGCACAGGTGGCAACAGGATTCACCAAGTACAGGTGAGGCCCAGGTGGCGAACAGTCACCAGATCCAAGTGAGGACCAGCTAAGGACCAGATTCACCAGGCCCAAGTGAAGCCCAAGGGGTGACCAGAGTCACCAGGTAAGGGTGAGGCCCAGAGGGGGAACCAGAGTAACCAGTTTTGTTTGAGGCCCAGAATGGGACCAGAGGTCCATGGTCAGAGTGAGGCCCAGGTGTGGAATAGAGTATCCAGGTCCCAATGATGCCTGTGTGAGGACCAGAGTCACTAGGGCCATGCAAGCCCAGATGGGGAACAGAATCACTAGGTCCTGGTGAGGCATAGTATAAGACCACAGTCACCAGTATCAGGGTGAGCCCTTTGTGGGAACCAGAGCCACTCATCCAGCTGAGTCCCAGGTCCATGTGAGGCCCACGTGAGGAGCAGATTCATCAAGTCGAATTGAGGCATAGCTGGGGACAAGAGTCACCAGGTCTGGGTGCGGCCTAGGTGGGGCAATATTCAGCAGTTCTGAGTTAGGTCAAAGTGGGGACGAGAGACACCAGGTCCAGGTGAGGCCAAACTGAGGACCAGAGTCACCAGATCCAGGTAAGGTCCATGTTGGAAAGAGAGTCAGCAGGACCAGGAGAGGTCCAGGTGGGGACCAGAATCACCAGATCCAGGTGAAGTCCAGGTGGGGACCAGAGTCACTAGGTCCAGATGAGGCCCAGGTGAGGACCAGAGTTACTAAGTACACGTGAGGCCCCGGTGAGGATCAGAGGCAACTGGTCCATGTGAGGCCGGCTTAGGGACCATATCAACAGATCTACTTGAGGCCCAGGTGTGGAACACAGTAAGCAGGTCCAGGTGAGTCCCCGGGGGTGACAAGAGTCACCACGTCGAGGTGAGTCCCAGGTGGGGACCAGGATCACCAGGTCCAGGGGAGGCCATTGAAAGAACCAGAGTAAACAGTTCGAGGTCAGGCGCAGGTGGAAACCAGTGTCAGCAGGTCCAAGTCAGGCCAAAGTGGGGTTCATAGTCACTAGGGCACGGTGACACTCAGAGGGCGACCAGAGTCACCTGGTCCAGGTGAGGTCCAGTTGTGGAACACAGTCAACGGGTCCCAATTTTGCCCAGTTGAGGACCATGGCCAACAGGGCCAGGTGAAGCCCTGATGGGGACCGGAGTCCCCAAATCCAGGTGAAGCCCAGTTGGGGAGCACAGTCACCAGATCCAGGGTAGTCTCAGGTGCAGACCACAATCCCTATGTCCAGGTGTGGCCCAGGTGAAGACCAGAGTTAATATGTCCAGCTGGTTCACTGTTAGTGAACAGTGTAACCATATCCTGATGCTATCCAGGTGGGTACCAGAGACACAAGGTCCTGGTGAGGCCCAGTTTGGACCAGAGACATGAGGTCCAGGTGAGGTCCCGATGGGAACCACAGTCACCAGGTCAGGTGAGGCCATGCATAGGATCAGAGTCACCAGTTACAGGTGAGGCCCAGGTGGAGCCAGAGTCACCTGTAGAGAAGAGGCCAAAGTCAGGACCAGAGTTACCATGATCAGGTCAGTCCCAGTGGGGAATAGAGTAACCATGTCCCGATGATACCCAGGTAGAACCAGAGTCACCAGGTCGTGATTGGCGCAGGTTTGGAGCATGTTCACTAGGTCCCGGTGAGGCCCAGTTGAGGCCCAGTGTCACCAGGTCAAGTTGAGGCATAGAGTGGTACCAGATTCACCTGGTCTAGGTGACATCCAGATGTCCACAGCAGCTGGGTCCACAGTAGCCAAACTGTGGGAGGAGCCTCAGTGCCCTGTGGCAGATCATGGATAAAGAGGATGGGAGATAGATGATGGTCATAGAGAGAGGAATCGTACTCAGGTATCAAAGAGAAGGAAATCTTGCCATTTGCAATGATGTGGATAGAACTAAAGGGATCATGTTAAGTGAAGTAAGTCACTTGGGAAAGAGAATGACCGTGTGGTGTCATTCATAGGTGGAATTCAAGAAGCAAAGCAGATGAACTACTGTGAAGGGAAGGAAAGACAAATAAGATCAAAACCGATGCAGGAAATACAGACTCTTAACGATAGGAAATGAACTGTGGGTCGCTGGAGGGGTGGGGCATAACAGGGGAAATAGGAAAGTGCTGCATCTCACTCTGTCCTGCTTCTCCAATACTGATTTGCTGTCCGGGGTTATTTGTTGAGGAGGATGGATGTTGTTTTTTTTCCTATTTCTAAGTTCTGTCACCATGATTTTGATAGGAATGACTTTGAAACTGAGGGTGGCTTCAGGAACTGTGGACATTTTCACAAGATGAGGCTCCCACCCCACAAGCCCAGGATGGCCTCCCAGAGCCTGGTATGGCTCAGTGCACAAGTCTTGTGCTCCTTTGGTTCAGTCTCATTATTTATTTTCCTTGATGCTCCTGAGAAGGGCGTCACATCCTTCATTTCGTTCCTGAGTGCTCATTGTCAGGACACAGCAAGGCTACTCTGCTCTGTAGTTTCAGTTTGTGTCCCGTGACTTTACTGAACCCACTCCTTAGTTCTAACAGGTTTTGGTGGAGGCTCTGGGGTTGCCTGTTTCTAGTTCCGCATCTTCAGCATATAGGGACAGTGTGACGTCCCCCTTCCAGGTGTGGATCCTTTGCTGTTTACAGCTTTATGTGCTAGAAAGCCCCACTATTGAATCAAAACTGATCCCAAGCCAAGGGCAGGAAGCCCCTATTAGAATGAAAACAGAGCTCAATGTCCTTGAAGGTCCCATATCAAAATGTAAACAGAACTTGAGGAATTGCCCCAGCCCTTCTGGAGGTCCCTGAGACCAGCCCTTAAAACTAAGCTAAAAGCCACCTCAGGGTCCAAGTCCCTGCTCCGCTCTGTCGGGTATACTTGGACACAAGCTCGAGGTGGTAAATAAACCCTCGTGTGTTTGCATCAGTGTCGGCTTCTCGGAGGTTTCTCGGATTCGCAATCTTGGGCACAACAGTCTGAGATAAAAAAAGAAAACCAAAAGAAGCTCGGACGCAGGTAGAGTGAATGCAGGATTCTGAGAGAAGCGGTGGAGACCTGGGGGCTTGTGGGCTCTTCTGTGGAGGCCCCTGCAGACGGGGGGCAGGATGCTCAGCCCCAGAGCCAGAGGACCCAGAGACCCCACCCATATCCCGCCCATCTGGGCCGGGTCCGAGTGAGCAGCACAGCGCTGTCCGCTGGAGTCCAGACGCGCTGATGCCCACCCCGCCTCTGACCGCGCAGATGCATCTCCCAGGCAGATGTGCACCTGACAATCAGCGCCATGGCCAATCCCCAGACCCCGCACAGACCATTCGCTGCCACCAAGTTGTCGGACCACAGAGGCTGCAGAGCTTCAGCTCTGCTTGGAAAGAAGGGTCTAGCTTCCTTTGTACTTTGTGATTTATTTTCATTTATTTTCTTTGATTCTATTATATAAATTGCCTTATTTTAACTTTTATGTATATACCTTATATATTTCTCATTTTAGGTTTCATGGTACTTTAATTGTGTTTCTTATTTTGGGATTTAGAATCTTTTAACAACCAGGTAAAAATAATCTGGTAGTTTTTTTTGGGGACGGCAGTTGTTATTGGTTTTCTTGTTTTTTTTTTTTCTTCTTTCGTTTCTGGAAAAAATAATGAGATGGAGAAATTCACCTCCATAAAATAATATGAGGTAGTACTCACAGCCAGGAAGTCCATCAATACAAATATATGATGTCTAACTACAGTTTAAAACAATGATTATAAAGATAGCATCTGGGCTGGAGAAAGAGCACAGAAAAAAACTAGAGAATCCCTTACTGTAGAAATGAAAGAATTAAAATCTAGTCAGGACAACGTTCAAAATGCTATAACTGAGATGCAGTACCAAGTGGAAGCCTTAAAAACAAGGAAGGTTATGGACCACAAAGGCAGACTTCGGCACTCAGCCACTTATTAAAACAATAACATTCATATCATGGGAGACTCCCAAGATGAAGACAGCGGAAAGGTGGGCTTGCTCAGCCATTAGAAACGACAAATAACCACCATTTCCTTCAACGTGGATGGACCTGGAAGGTATCATGCTGAGTGAAGTAAGTTAATCAGAAAAAGACAAATATTGTATGTTCTCATTCACTTGGCGAATATAGATAATAGTGAAAGGGAATATAAGGGAAGGGAGAAGAAATGTGTGGGAAATATCAGAAAGGGAGACAGAACATAACGACTCCTAACTCTGGGAAATGAACTAGGGGTGATGTAAGGGGGGGAGGGCGGGGATGGGGGTGAATGTGTGACGGGCACTGAGGGGGGCACTTGACGCGATGAACACTGGTTGTTATTCTGTATGTAGGCAAATGAACACCAATAAAAATTAAATTTATTATTAAGTAAATGAAAGAAAGAAAGAAAGAAAGAAAGAAAGAAAGAAAGAAAAGAAAAAGAAAGAAAGAAAGAAAGAAAGAAAGAAAGAAAGAAAGAAAGAAAGAAAGAAAGAAAGAGAAAGAAAAAAGAAAGAAAGGAAGGAGAAAGAAAGAAAGAAAGAAAGAAAGAAAGAAAGAAAGAAAGAAAGAAAGAAAGAAAGAAAGAAAGAAAGAAAGAAAGAGTGGCACCTGAGTGGCTCAGTTAGTTAAGCTTCTGCCTTAGGGTCCGATCATGATCCAGGTCCCAAGGAAGGCTCCCTGTTCAGCAGGGAACCTGCTCCTCCCTCGCCCTCTGTCCCTCTAGCACATGTTTATCAGTCTTCTCTCTCTCAAATAAATAAATAGCATCTTTGAAAAAGAAACAAACAAACCCAGAGGGAAAATCAATCTCCCATGTAGAAGATTTTCAAATAATTTGTGCAGACATTCCACCCTCAAGTTCCTGAGCGTAGCTTCCCAATCTTATGTGTGGAATACACATAGTAACTTCCTTCTACAAAATATATTATGAAAAACTTAAAATAATAATGATAATATAATAATAATAATAATAATAAAGAATCACTTTACTACAGAGAAACCTGAGAAACACTACCTCAGCAAGATGATCAGATCAATACCAAGACTGATAAATCGTGTTGATAGTATCTATCCTTTACATGATATAATAATAATGGCAGTATATCTCTGTATATAATCCACAAAAACAGTTCAATCATGAAATAAACAACAGACATATCCCAACTGAGGGAAATTTTACAAAATACTCTACTTCTCAAAGTGTTCCAGTTCAACAACAACAAGGAAAGGGTGAGAGACTGTCACAATCCAGAGGAGCCTAAGAAAACCTGAGGACAAATGGAGTGTGGTATGAGGGATAGTGATTTAGCAAAAACTAAGGAAATCTGAATAAAGTATGGTCTTTGGTTATTGCGAAAATTTTAATATTGATTCATTAGCTAATATTTGTACCGTACTGATATAAGATATCAATAATTGGAGAAATTGAGTGCAAGTGCATGAGAATTCTCTGTACTATCTTCTCAATTTCACTATGAAGCTTTGTTTTCTTTCTAAGAAATAAGATTTAGTTTGAAAATTGATTTAAATGAATCGGGCTCCAGTGTGAAGACATTTTAAGTATCCTTGAATTAAAAAAAAAAGAATCCTTGAATTATCTTTTGCCTTATTCTTAAAAATTTTCCTTCGATGGGAACAAAGTAAGAATTTTATATCAGAAGGAAAGAAAAACACTTATGAACACGCATAATGCCTCCTCAACCTGAAGCAGGAAAGGATAATAAATCGCAAAAATCAGATAAAAATACTTCTATTATAATAGACACCATATTGCAAGTGCATTTAAAATTAGCAATGTATAACATTTATTTCCTTGAAATTTGACTTCCAAAGAGTTCATAGTGTTTCAGTGTCAGTTGAAACGGGAAGAATCTCAGGGAAGAATCCTTCACGTAATAATAAGACCATTGGTACTAATGTCTCTCAATCATTTCCAAATCAATAAAGATGCATTTCCTGATGAGTGACTGAGCTGTGCAGAAAGAGATGAGAAACCCTCATCCCTTTGAATTACTTGTGTCAGAATATTTTAACCATAGTATTATGGATAGTATATTATCCTTATTAACAGGAAATATGTCTCAGAGTGGAATCTGAGCAATCAGATGGGCAGAGAAAAAATGCTTTAACTCGCTCCTGCACTTTTAAAGACAAAGGAGAACTTTTCTATGTACAAAGTCATTTGTCAAGATAGCCTTAGGGAATAAGAGTCTGCAGCATCGAATCCTGCTGCACAGCTGGGATGCCCGTGCCCCAGTTCTTCCTAATCTCAAATCCCTGGGCCTGTCCCACAACACAGGTAGCCACGCTGAGGTCATTTGCAATTTCTCTCTTAGGAGCTCCAGGGAGGGGGGCATGAGCTAGATAGGATGGGACAGGATGCGTGGAGGTTGAGAACATTACGGCCATTCTACTTTACGTTCAGTATTAGCACAGGTCCAGCAATCCCAGGCCCCTGTGAAGAAGAGCTGAAATTTACATTACTTCAGTTACTGTAAAAAAACAAAGTTTACAGCTTAATGTCTTAGAAAGCCCCACAATAGAATAAAAACTGAGCCTAAGCAAAGGGCTGGAAACCCAATTAGAATGAGAAGAGAGCTCAATGCCCCTGAAGGCCCCATATCAAAATGTAAACAGAACTGGAGGAATTGCTCCAGCCCTTCTGGAGGTCCCCGAGACCAGCCCTTAAAAGTAAGCTAAAGCACTCCTCGGGGTCCAAGTCCCTGTTCCACTGTGTGGCGTATACTTGAACCCATGCTCGAGTTTGTAAAACAACCCACGTGTGTTTGCATCAGTGTCAGCTCTTTAGTGGATTCTCGGATTCGCTATCTTGGGCACAACACCCCCATGACCCCTCCCCACCTGGACTGATCTCCTGTCCCCTCCCACCCATGCTGACCCTCAGTCACCTCCCCGTCCACAACAGCGGGGCACAGGCCCTCACACAGGTCCCACGGGCACGGTGGGCACTCCCGCCATCCCCAGGCTCCCAGGGGGAGGAAGGAGGTTTTGGCAGGACACACCACCATGGTGGCCCCAGGGCTCCCTGTCCAGGAGAGCACCTGGTGAAAGGTCGGGGTCTGTGTCCCTGATGCCAGCTCCTCCTCCCTGGTTTTCCCACAGGAAATGAGAGAGTAGGACCTGGTCTCCTCCAGGGACATCACACAGGTGGATCTGGACGTCAACAGGACGTTCAGCAGTCACATCATATTTTGGGACTACTACGGGGTAGGGTGAGGTTGAGGGGACAGGGGGGATCAGGACCCAGGGGAGGACCGGGGCATTCCGGGTAGGGAAAACGGGACTTCTGAGTCGGGGGGCAGAACAGCAGCCAACAACAAACCGCTCCATGGTAGGGTGTTGGGGATGACCTCTGTGCCCCACCCCCAGGGACTCGGGGATGAGGAGGCCACTAGGATGGGGCCTCCAGGGCTTGTCATGGGAGCTGAACTCCAAAGGGAAGAGGGACGACCCCCTGAGAAGCAGGGGATGGGGTGGGGAACATGGGGGGCAGGAACCGGACCTGGGTGCCAGGCGGAATGGCCGCGGCAGGAGCAGGACACACTTCGATCCCATGTGGGTTGGACGGATCAGAGTGACAACCACTCTCAGTGCTTTACATGTTTCTAAGTTCTATGCATTGAATTTGAGACAATTTGCAATTTGAAAACACACATAATATGATGAACCCTGTATAATGCCCCCGGTCCAGCCAGGGCTATGCACTGACCACACCCGGCCCCAGGGGCATGTGTTGCAGCAAACCCCAGACTGGAGTCTCCTTAAAGGGTAGACGTCTCCTTTTGCATCTTAGAGGAAGGGGATGCCCTGTGTCCGCAGGCCCCCCACGACATCTCCCTCATTCCCCACTGCCACTCCATCCACCTACATCCTCTACCTCAATGGGATCCCACCTACACCATCCCCCACACTCCACCACTATCATACCCCTGCCCCCACACCATCCACCCACACACCATCGGCCCCCAGCAAGGACCCGGTGTAGGTGACCCCTGTGGGACATGCTCAGCCTCCCTGGGGTTCTCTGGAAACCCTGCTCCCATCAGAAGCCCAGGTGTCCCATAGAGTACTCAGGGGTTGCAGGGAGGAGGGAAGACAGGGAGCCCCCAACAGGGTGTGTGCAGTTGAGTGGTGCAGAGGAAGCACTGTGCCCTGCCTCTGCCCACTGTCCGTCCTGGAGGGTGGCACACCCTGCACAGGACACCAGCCCCTAACCCAGGGGGATCTGGACTGGCCTGGCCCTGGGCTCTGTGAGGGTGGGTGTGATTTGAGCCCCCGCCCCAGGCCCAAGAAAAAGACTAATGGGATCAGGCCCCCATGGCCCTCTCCAGCGCTGGATTCTGGCCCCACACTGAGCGAGCCCTCTCACAGCTGGATGTGGCATCCTGGACCCTGGGGATTCCCCACAGATCCAGGTCGCTGACCTAGGGCAGCCTTGGGGATCCCGGGACACCCAAGGTTGGGGAGAGCAGAGGTGGGCCGGTGGGCCCCACCCGCACCCACACCAGGAGGCAGACTCCTCCAGGTGCTGGGGCCGCAGGGTCCCCGTGGCTGGGGTCCAGCTGCCCTGCGGGGACCCAGCTAGGAACCCATGAGCTGCAGGTCTAGGTCAGCTCTGCTGTCCTCAGAACCGTCTCTCAGGCTGAAACCTCAGGACACACGCCCCCACCCGAGGTCCACACGTGCTTCCGGTTGGGGGACTCTAGCACTCGCACCCCATCCATGTGATTCTTGCCCTCCCCTAAAGGACCGACATTCCCTCCACAGGGGAAGACGCGAACCCTCGACTCTGAGCCCATTTGCTGTAGAATGTCTATTGACATGTGTTGTGGTGTGAAAATGCACAGCCAGCCCGTTTCTGTGTCTCCCAGAACTCTGTGTACGGAGCGTGGATAGACCCACAGAGAGGAGGAAGCGGCACCACCCAGTCCCCAAACAGCTCCTGCATGGGCACTGCAAGGCACACACAGCTGATGTCCCCACGTGCCTTCCAGGGGCGGCCAGACGCCAGAGTCAGGACCCAACAAACTGTACTGTGACTCAGCCTGTGCCACATGGGCCAGGAGGGTCTGGGACAGAGTGACGGCCAGGGAGCCTCAGATCACCAGGGTCTATGTAAAGCGACCTGGGAGGTCTCTTCTCCCTCTGTCAAGGGGGCTACGGATTGTGAAATATTTCCTCCTCTCTTTCAGCTTCTGGATTTCCTCTTCCTTTGTTCTTCCTAATTCTAGTTTACCTCCACCCTGCATCCAAACCAATGACCAAAGAGGCTTCTTTATGATATCCGGTCCTAAAAGGAGGCTGAGCTCTGGCTACCGGGTTCAGAAATGATCATTTTCTAGGTGTATGCTGATCCCCCGAACTCGTGCCTTCGTGGCCCTTCTCTCTCTGCAGAATGAGGGGAACCACAGGTCTTACAATGAAAGACGCCCACTTCCACTCGGGCGGGACTATCCCTTGTGGAGGACGTCATCTGGGCCAAGTAGTGTAAACGGGGCGATCAAGAATAGTTCGCAGGTGAGACATAAGCAAACACTTATCTTTGATGTCATGCTTTATTTGTTCATCCATTTATTATTTGTTAAATATTTTAATTTTATGTCCTGTCTATACCCAATACGGTGTTCAAACTCATAACCCTGAGTTCAAGATCCCCCAACCAGGCCAGCCAGGCACCCCAGTGCCATGTTTCATAACTCTTTCCTTCCTTGCCTATCTCTGCATCCAACTGGAACATTGAGTCCTTGACGGGGAGCTTTAGTTACCTCCGAATCCTAGAATGTTCTCACTGTATCCCAATCCTAGATTGACATTTACCATTGAATAACACTTTAAATAAATAGTCAGTAAGATAACTACTACAGAAAAGGAAATTATCAAGTTTTCACGTATGTGGTCCCTGCTCCCTGGGCTCCCAGGGCAGCTATGGTTTCTTTAACATTGATCAAGGTCCAAATGACTCCACCACACCTCAAAGCGTGGGCTTAGTTTCTGCCCTGACACATGCAACATCCCTGCTTCAATTAACATGTATCAATCAATCAAAGGGAGCCTAACTGGCTCAGTGTGCTTCATAAGAACATGGGACTTTGTTCTTGGGGTAGCATGTTCAAGCCCAATGTTGGCTGTAGAGATTACAGAAAAATAAAATCTTAAAAAAATCAATCAGTTTATCTTGGGGAGACATAGCCCCTGATTCCACAAGGACAGGGAGCCAGTTGATGGGTCTACGCACAGTATTATATGCAGCAGAACACAAAATGTGAACTTTCAGAAGTCTCTTAGAGTGGGGGACACACCAGCCTTAAGGTGTTCAGGTGGAGAAGTCAGGTACAGTCCCTGGAGTGACAGGGTGGGCTCAGGATCCCACGGGACCCAAGGATGGTGGCACCAACTGTTCCCAGGCACAGGAGCGGGAACGCGGCTGAGAGCAGTGGGACTCGGGCCAGCTGTCTGCCCTGTGTGGCCATAAGCTGCAAACCCCTGTGCAGTCACCGGGCCGCGTTCCTGGGACAGGCCAGCAAAGGCCAGGAGTGGGAGGACACCCTCCCGGGCACGAAGAGCGCAGGTCTCCACCAGGGCAGCCCCTAAAATTTGGAGTTTTAAACATCAGTAACTTGTCTGTGTGGAGGCTGACAAAATTGAGGCGGTTCCACTTTAAGTTCACTGTTAGCACAAGTACTGCCATCCCAGGACCCTGTGAATAAGAGCTAAAATTTACATTACTTCAGTTACAGGAAAAAAATTAAAAAACAGCTTAGAGCTTAAGGTCCCAGAAAGCCCCATATTAGACTGCGAACAGAGCTCAATGCCCTTGAAGGCCCAATATCAAAATGTAAACAGAACTTGAGGAATTGCTCCAGCCCTTCTGGAGGTCACCGAGACCAGCCCTTAAAACTAAGCTAAAACCCACTTCGGGGTTCAAGTGCATGCTCCTCTGTGTCGGGTGTACTTGGACCCAAGCTCGAGTTTGGAAATCAACCATCGTGTATTTGCATTGGTGTCGGCTCCTCAGTGGTTTCTCCTATTTGCTATCTTGGGCACAACACCTCCATGTCATCTCCCCACCTGGGCTGACCCCCTGTCCCCTCCCCCCCAGGCTGACCCTCAGTCACCTCCCCACCCACAACAGCTTGGGACATGCCCTCACACAGTTCCCATGGGCTCGGTGGGCACTCCCGCCATCCCCAGCCTCCCAGGGCAAGACAGGATGTTTCGGCAGACCCACTCCCATGGTGGCCACAGGGCTCCCTGCCCAGCATGGCAGCTCGTGACAGGTCGTGGTCTGTGTCCCTGATGCGAGCTCCTGCTCCCTGGTTTTCCCACAGGAAATGAAGGAGGAGGCCCTGGTCTCCTCCAGGGACATCACGCAGGTAGACCTGGACGTCAACAGGATGTTCAGCAGCCACACTATGTTTTGGGCCTGCTAGGGGGTCAGGTGAGGCTGCTGGGCCAGGGGGCTTAGGGGCCCCAGGGGAGGCCTGGGGGCTTCGGGGTAGGGAAAATGGGGCTTCTGAAGCTGAGGGGAGCAACAGCAGCCAACAACACACCGCTCCATGGTAGGGTGATGGGGATGACCCACATGCCCCCAACCCCGGGGCCTCAGGGATGAGGAGGCCAATTGGATGGGGCCTCCAGTGGTTGCCATGGGAGCTGAACCCCATAGGGGAGAGGGACGGTGCCCTGAGAAGCAGGGGATGGGGTGGGGGACGTGGGGGGCAGGAACCAGGCCTGGGGGCCAGGCGGCATGGCCACGGCTAGAGCAGGACACACATCAATCCCATGAGGGTCGGATGAGTCAGAGTGACACCCACTCTCGGTGTTTTATATTTCTAAATTCTATGCATTTAATTTGAGACAATTTGCAATTTGAAAACATACATAGTATGATGACCCCCAGATAATGACCCTGGTCCAGCCAGGGCCCTGCACTGACCACACGGTGCCACAGGGGCAGGTGTCTCAGCAAATCCTAGACTGGGGTAGCCTTTACCGCTGCGCCACCCAGGGATCCCTAGGGTAGCCTTTAACTATAGAAGTCTCCTTGTGCATCTTAGAGGAAGGGGATGCCCTTTGTCGGCAGCCCCCCCATGCCATCCTGCTCATTCCCCACCCCCACATCATCCCCCTACATCATTATCCCCAATGGCATTCCACAGAACACCATCCCCCTCACAGCCCCACAGCCCCACACAATCCTAACCCACACTACACCACAACACCATCCCCCCTACACCATTCCCCACACTCCACCACCATCATACCCCTGGTCCCACACCATCTACCCCACACCATCGGCCCCCAGCAAAGACCCGGTGCAGGTGACCCCTGTGAGACATGCTCAGCCTCCCTGTGATTCTCTGGATACCCTGTTCCCATCAGAAGACCGGGTGTTCAATAGAGCACACAGGGGTTGCAGGGAGGAGTGAAGGCACGGAATCCCCAACAGAGTGGGTACAGGTGAGTGGTGTAATGGAACCACTGTGCCTTGCCTCCGCCCACTCTCCCTCCTGGAGGCTGACACACCCTGCACAGGACAAGAGCCCCTAACCCAGTGGGACCTGGGCTGCCCTGGCACTAGGATCTGTGGGGGCTGGGTTGATTTGGGGCCCCCCCAGGGCCCAACACAAAGACGAATGTGTTCCAGCCCCCCATGGCCCTGGGCAGGCCTGGATTCTGGCCCCACGCTGAGCGAGCCCTCTCACAGCTGGATGTGGCCTCCTGGGCCCTGGGCGTGACCCCCATATCCAGGTCGCAGACCTAAGGCAGCCCTGAGGATCCCGATACACCCCAGGGCGGGGAGAGCAGGGGTAGGCCGGTGGGCCCCACCCGCACCCACACCAGGAGGCAAGCTCCTCCAGATACTCGGGCCCCAGGAGGCCCGAGGCCAGGGTCCAGCTGCCCTGCGGGAACCCAGTGCAGGAGCCCATGAGCTGCAGGTCAAGTTCAGCTCTGCTGTCCTCAGAACCATCTCTCAGGCTGAAACCTCAGGACACACGCCCCCACCCGGAGTCCACACATGCTCCCAGGTGGGGAACTCCAGCACTCAACCCCCAACCCATGTGATTCTTGTCCTCCCGTAAAGGACTGAAAGGTCTCCCTCCCCAGGTGAAGGCGCGCACCCACGGCTCTGAGCACGTTTACTGTAGAAAGTCAATAAAGTGTAGTGGTGTAAAAATGCACAGCCAGCCCTTTTCTGTGTCTCCCAGAACTCTGTGCACGGGGTGTGGAGAGACCCACAGAGAGGAGGAGGGGGTATCACCCAGGCCCCAAACAGCCCCTGCAGGGACACTGCAAGGCATACACAGCTGATGTCCCCATGTGCCTTCCAGGGGTGGCCAGACGCCAGGGTCAGGACCCCACAGACTATACTGGGACTCATCCTGTGCCACGCGGGCCAGAATGGGCTAGGACAGAGTGACAGCCAGGGAACCTCAGGTCACCAGGGTCTGTTCAAAGCGACCTGGGAGGTCTGTGCTCCCTCTGTCCAGGAGGCCGGGGCTGGCCCGGTTCCAGGGCACATACTACCCTCCCCGCATCCCCATGCCAGTGTGCCTGGGGCACAGAGGGCCTGTGGGGCGCTCAGCATGGCCCTGGAAGGGATGTCAGGACAGCAGGCCCTTGTGTTGTGCCCAAGACTACCAATCTGAGAAACCACCAAGGAGCCGACACCGAAGCAAACTCCCGAGGGTTTCTCTACAAGGTGGAGCTTGGGTCCAAGTTCACCCGACACAGCGGAGCAGGGACTTGGACCCCGAGACCAAGAGGCATAGCAGATTTATAGGGTCAGTGGACTGTGGGATATGCAGAAATTTGCACATTCAGGTCGGTCAACACGCAGGTGGCTGACTGAATTACACCTTACACTATAGTATCCACTTGAGCTGGCCTATTACTTTGGTCAGAATCAGTGCGCAGTTTTGGGGGACACAAAGCAGGGTTACATTGTTATGAGCCGATTTCCGATTAGGGTGTGCCCACCAGCTTGACTTGGGTGGGGCAGCGCCTTAAGCCATAAGCTGGTCATTTGGGGGTCATAGGGGAGGTGGTGGGTGTAGCACAAAATGGAATCAGTCCTGCTCTGCTTGTCCAGGGGTATGGGAATTTTGTTAAATTTCCTGGGTCCCAACTTGCAGCTCATGCACCTGGGCAACGCTCACCAGGTGGACTCAGCGTGCACACCTTGTGGTGATGGATCTATCACACCCGCGTGTGGAGGACACCCTCCTCGCCCTAGTGAGTAGGTGTTGGGTGAGCATGGGGCTCAGCCTGAAAGCCAGGCAGCACAGGGGACTGAGGAACCCCAGCCCCGTCCCCATCCCGACCACACAGATGCACCCTCAGCGCTCCCCGCCTGGGCACCCAGATTTTCAGGAGCTCCCGCCAGGGTGGCCCCGAGGTCTGACTCCCTGCTGGAGAGGCATCGGAGAGAACAGAAGCAGCCGGAGCGCGGCAAGACCCACTGCCAGACATGGGAATGTGGCCAAGCCAGACCTACCACCTCAGCTGACCCTCCAGCTGAATTTCACTAGGAGCGAGCCGCGGGTCAGCCAGGAAATCCCAGCTAGCCACCCAGCATCAGCACGAGAAATGATGTTGTACCAACCATTTCGGCGTTTGGGCTACCCAGACAGAGGATCCGATAGCTGCACATGATAGCTTCATGTGATAGACACACACACACGCCACAACCAACAAAAGTCAGAATCCCCCCAGTGTTGTCAAACAGCAGCTGGATGGTTACATACACGACACCATGGTCCCCAATAGGATACCTGGAAGACGCTATAAACCATGACTGCAGAGGTGCTGGAGGCACGGAGATGTGCCTGCTGTGTTCCAAAAAGGAGCGCAGAGGGGCAGGAAGCATCCTACGGAGGGGGGGGGGCCCTCCTAGGAAAGGACACCAGGTCCCTGTGAAGGCTACGGATGGTGAAATCTTCCCTCCTCTCTTTCAGCTTCTGCTTTTCCTCCTAAATGCCATTTTCCTCAATCATAATAGCAAAAATTTATTTTATGTTTTTAAATTTCTTTTTATTGGAATCCAATTTGTATGAATTCTTTCTTCAGCAAGGGCGTTATTCAGGATAGAGAGAAAGATTTTCCCAGACAGGCAAAGTATAAAGGAGTTCATGACCACTAAACCAGTCCAGTAAGGAATTTTAAGAGGGACTATTCTAGTGGGGGGAAAAAGAGACCAAAAGCAACAAAGACTAGAAAGGACCAAAGAACGTCACCAGAAACACCAACTCTACTGGTAACACAAAGGCACAAAGTTCATATCTTTGAATAAGCACTCTGAATGCTGATACTAAATGCTCCAATCAAAAGATATAGGGTATCAGAGTGGCTTAAAAAACAGGATCCAGGATGCCTAGGTGGCTCAGGGGTTGTGCCTCTGCCTTTGACTCAGGGTGTGATCCTAGAGTCTGGGATCGAGTCCCATATTGGGCTCCTGGTGGGGAGCCTGCTTCTCTCATGGCCTAATTTTCTGCCTCTCTCTCTCTCTCTCTCTCTCTCTCTCTCATGCTCTCAAAAATAAAATTGTTATTAAAATAAAAGGTCCATCGGAATGCTCCCTAGTAGATGCTCACCTTAGAACTATAGACAACAGCAGATTGAAGGTCAGGGGATGGGGATCCCTGGGTGGCGCAGCGGTTTGGCGCCTGCCTTTGGCCCAGGGCACGATCCTGCAGACCCGGGATCGAATCCCACGTTGGGCTCCCGGTGCATGGAGCCTGCTTCTCCCTCTGCCTGTGTCTCTGCCTCTCTCTCTGTGACTATCAAAAATAAATAAAAAAAATTAAAAAAAAAAAGAAAATCAGGGGACGGAAAATCATCTATCACGCTAATGGTTATGAAAAGAAAGCTGGAGGACCAATACGTATATTAGACAAACTAGATTTGAAACCAAACCCTGGGGGTCACCTGGAGGCACAGTGGTTGAGCATCTGCCTTCAGCTCAAGGTGTGTTTTTGGAATCCCAGGAACGAGTCCCACATCGGCATCCCATTGGGGAGCCTCTCTCACTCTATCTATGTTTCTGCCTCTGCTTCTCTGTGTATCTCTCATGAATAAATAAATAAAATATTTAATCTCAAAAAATAAAGAACAAATACTGTAAGAAGTGATGAAGAAGGGCATTATTTCATAGTTAAAAAGACTCTCCATCAGGATCAAACAACTAAATATTTATGATGCCAACATAGGAGTACCTAAATATGGAACCCAATTACCAATAAAAGTACAGGAAGTCACTGATAATAATACAATGACAGGGGATTTTAACACCTACCCACTTATGGCAATGGACCGATCGTCTATGCAGAAAATCACAGGGGAACAATAGCCTTGACACACTGGACCACAGGGACTCCACAGATATAGTCTGAATATTTCTTCCTAGAGCAAAATACACATTCCTTTCAAGTGCACATGGGACATTCTCCAGAACAGATCATATCATGGCCCACAAATCAGCCCTCAACAGGTACAACAGGTACAAGAAGGTTGATATCACACCCTGTACATTTTCGACCACGATGCTATGAAACTCAAAGTCGACAGTAAGCAAAAATTTGGACAGACCTAAAATACGTGGAGATTATGAACATCCTACCAGAAAAGGAATGGAGCAACCAGGAAATTAAAGAGGAAATTTAAAACAAATGAAAATGAAAACATGTTTCTCCAAACCACTGGGATATAGCAAAGGCAGTCCAGAGGGAAGTACATAGCAATACAGGCCTATCTCAGGAAACAAGAAGTCTCTAATACACAACCTAACCTTACACCTAAAGGAGATGGAAAAGGAATAGGAAACAAAGCCTAAAGCCTACAGAAGAGGGGAAAAAAATAAAGATGAGAGCAGAAATAAACAATACAGAAACAGTAGAATGGAATAACAAAACTAAGAGCTGGTTCTTCAAAATAATTAATAAAATGGATCAAGCCCTAGCCAGCCAAATGAACGAGAAATGAGAAAAGACCTAAATAAATAAAATCCAAATGAGAGAAGAGAGATCACAATCAACACCAGAAAAATAAGACAATCATAAGGGAATACTATGAAAGATTATATGTTAACAAACTGGGAGACCTGGAAGAAATGGACAAATCCCTAGAAATGTACAAACAAGCAAAACTGAAATAGGAAGAAATAGAAAATGTGAATAGACCCAAAACTAGCAGAGGAATTGAATCAGAAAGGCACCTGGGTGCCTCAGTGGTCGAGCATGTGCTTTGGCTCAGGTCATGATCCCGGGGTCCTGGGAAATGAAGTCACACATCAGGCTCCCCACATGGAGCCTCATTTTCCCTGTGCCTATACCTATGCCTCTCTGTGTCTCTCATGAATACATAAACAAAATCTTTAAAAATGAAAAAATATAAAAAGATGAGAAAGGACCCAAATAAAATCACAAATGAGAAAAAAGAAATAACAACATTATAGAAATACAAACAATAATAAGAGAATATGATGAAAAAGTATATGCCAGCAACCTAGACCTGGAAGAAATAGATCAATTCCTGGAAATATATAACATAGCAAAAATGAAAAATGAAGAAATAAGAAATTTGAACAGACAGTTACCAGCAAAGAAATTGAATCAGCAATCAGGGTTCCCCAACAGGAGACGCTTAGATCAATAGAACAGAATGGAAAGCCAAAACAAGATACAAACATGTATCTATGACCCATAATGGACAACAAGGCAGGAAGGAATATCCAATGGCACAAAGACAGTCTCTTCAACAAACACTAATCCTGACCCCCGGATAAGAACAAATGGTGTTGGGAAAACCAGGCAGCCAAATGCAGAAGAATGAAACTGGACCACTTTCTTACACCATATATATAAAAAATGAATTCAAAATGGATGAAAGACCTAAATGTGAGATCTGAAACCATACATAGAAGAAAAGATAGGCAGCAACGTTTTTGACATTGGCCATTGGATCTTCTTTCAGGATATGCCTCTGAGGTGAGGGAAACAAAAGCAAAAATACTATTGGGACTTCATCAAATTGAAAAGCTTCTGCAAAGTGAAGGAAACAACTAAAGCTAAAAAGCAACATACAGGAGGAGAGGCAAGATGGCGGAAGAGAAGGGTCCCCAAGTCACCTGTCCTGACCAAATTACCTAGATAAACTTCAAATCATCCTGAAAATCTAGGAATTCAGCCTGAGACTTAAACAGAGACCAGATAGAATGCTACAGTGAGAAAAGTTCACACTTCTATCAAGGTAGGAAGATGGGAAAAAGAAATAAAGATACAAAAAGCATCCAAGGGGGAGGGGCCCCACAGAGCCAGGCTAAGGCCAGGGCGAGTGCCCCCCGGGCAGGAGAGCTCTGTCCCAGAGAAGCAGGAGCTGCACCATTCTTCCAGGGGGAAATGACGCCCGCAGGGATTCAGAGGAAGACCCCAGGAGGGCGGGGATACCCTCGGGCTCCATGGGACACAAACATACACCTGCACTCCCAGGAGATTGCACCGAGCTCCCTAAGGGCTGTAGGGCACATGCATTGACCCAGGAGCAGCTCTGAGGGGATCCGGCAGCAGCTCTGTGCGGAGGGGGCAGCGGGTCCCTGGGAACAGCTAGGTGGCGGCGCCTAGGGCAGAGGAAGTGGCTTCGTGTGGAGGGGGCTGCGGGGCTCCAGGAGCAGCTCAGAGGGGCTATGGCGGCTCCGTGGAGAGGTGCCTACCCGGCCGGGAGCGAAAATCCAACAGCGCAGGTCTGGGAGCACAGGGCCGGGACACAGGCCAGGATTCGGCCTCCCCCGGGACAGGCAGAGGCCTGGAGGGCCCAGGACAGCAAGGACACTCCTGCTCAGAGCTGAGAAGATCAGCAGCCCTGCCCCAGAGCCTCCAGGCCCTGCAGACGGACTGCTCCAGAGTTACTGGGGAGGCTGAATACAGGTGTTCCGACCTGGCTGCTGCCACTGGGGTTGTTCCTCCTTGGGCGTCACAGGGTATACAACCCCCACTGAGCGCTTCACCAGGCAGGGGGAGAGGAGCTCCCCCAAGGGCTAGCACCTGAAAATCAGCACAACAGGCCCCTCCCCCCAGAAGACCAGCTAGACGGCCAAGTTCCAGGGGAAGTCAAGGGACTTAAAGTAGACAGAATCAGAAGATACTCCCCCATGTTTTTTTTTTTAATTTGACTGCTTTCCCCATCCTTTCCCCCCTTTCTTTCTTTTTCTTTCTCCTTTTATTCTCTTTTTTGCTTTTTTCTTCCTTTTCCTTTTTTCTTTTTCTCTTCTCTTTTTTTCTTTATCTCTTCTCTTTTTCTCCTTTTCCCAATACAACTTGATTTGGCCCCTCTGCGCTGAGCAAAATGACTAGAAGGAAAACCTCACCTCAAAAGAAAAAACAGTCCTCTCTCCCACAGAGATACAAATCTGGATTACAACTCAGTGTCAGAAAACCAATTCAGAAGCACTATTATACAGCTACTGGTGGCTCTAGAAAAAAGCATAAAGGACTCAAGAGACTTCATGACTGCAGAATTTAGATACAATCAGACAGAAAGTAAAAAACAATTGAATGAGATGCAATCCAAACTAGAATTCCTAATGACGAGGGTTAACGAGGTGAAAGAACGAGTGAGTGACATAGAAGACAAGTTGATGGCAAAGAGGAAAACTGAGGAAAAAAGAGACAGACAATTAAGAGACCAGGAAGACAGATTAAGGGAAATAAACGACAGCCTGAGGAAGAAAAACCTATGTGTAATTGGGGATCCTGAGGGCGCCGAAAGGGACAGAGGGACAGAATATGTATTTGAACAAATCATAGCTGAAAACTTTCCTAATCTGGGAAGGAAAACAGGCATTCAGATCCAGGAAATACAGAGATCCCCCCTAAAATCAATAAAAACCGTCCAACACCTCGATTTAATAGTGAAGCTTGCAAATTCCAAAGATAAAGAGAAGATCCTTAAAGCAGCAAGAGACAAGAAATCCCTGACCTTTATAGGGAGGAGCAGACCTCTCCACAGCGACCTGGCAGCCCAGAAAGTGCTGGCTGGATATATTCAGGGTCCTCCATGAGAATAACATGCAACCAAGAATACTTTATCCAGCCAGGCTCTCCTTCAAAATGGAAGGAGAGATAAAGAGCTTTCAAGACAGGCAGGAACTGAAAGAATATGTGACCTCCAAAGCAGCTCTGCAAGAAATTTTAAGGGGGACTTTTAAAATTCCCCTTTAAGAAGAAGTTCAGTGGAACAATCTACAAAAACAAGGACTGAATATATGTCATGATGACACTAAACTCATATCTGTTGATAGTAACTCTGAACATGAATGGGCTTAATGACCCCATCAAAAGGCACAGGGTTTCAGACTCGATAAAAAATCAGGACCCAACTATTTGCTTTCTACAAGAGACTCATATTAGACAGAAGGACACCTACAATCTGAAAATAATGGGTTGGAGAACCATTTACCATTCAAATGGTCCTCAAAAGAAAGCAGTGAAAAAAAAAAAAGAAAGAAAGCAGTGGTAGCCATCCATATATCGGATAAACTAAAATTTACCCCGAAGACTATAGTGAGAGATGAAGACGGACACTAAATCATACTTAAAGGATCTATCCAACAAGAGGGCTTAACAATCCTCAATATATATTCCCCGAATATCGGAGCTGCCAAATATTTAAACCAATTAAAAACGAAAGTGAAGAAATACTTAGATAATAATTATCTTATACTTGGTGACTTCAATCTAGCTCTTTCTACCCTCGATAGGTCTTCTAAGCACAACATCTCCAAAGAAACGAGAGCTTTAAATGATACACTGGAGCAGATAGATTTCACAGACATCTACAGAACTTTACATCCAAACTGAACTGAATAAACATTCTTCTCAATTGCACATGGAACGTTCTCCAGAATAGACCACATACTGGGTCACAAATCACGTCTGAACCGATACCAAAAGATTCAGATCATCCCCTGCATATTCTCAGACCACAATGCCTTAAAATTAGAACTAAATCACAACAAGAAGTTTGGAAGTACCTCAAACACGTGGAGGTTAAGGACCATCCTGCTAAAAGATGAAAGTTTCAACCAGGAAACTGAGGAAGAATTAAAAGGATTCATGGAAACTAATTGGAATGAAGATACAAATGTTCAAAACCTTTGGCATTCAGCAAAAGCAGTCCTAAGGGGGAAATACATCACAATAGAAGCATCCATTCAAAAACTGGAAAGATCTCAAATACAAAAGCTAACCTTACTAATAAAGGAGCTAGAGAAAAAAAACAGCAGCTAGATCCTACACCCAAACAGAATAAGAGATGTAATTAAAATTAGAGCAGACCTCAAGGAAACTGAGACCATAAGAACTGTGGAACAGATCAACAAAACCAGGAGTTGGTTCTTTGAAAGAATTAATACCATACATAAACCACTAGCCAGTCTTATTAAGAAGAGAGACAAGACTCAAATTAATAAAATTATGAATGAGAAAGGAGAGATCACTACCAACACCAGGAAATACAAACGATTTTAAAAACATATTATGAACAGCCATACGGAAATAAATTAGGCAATCGAGAAGAAATGGATGCTTTCCTGGAAAGCCACAAACTACCAAAACTGGAACAGGAAGACATAGAAAACCTAAACAGGCCAATAACCAGGGAGGAAATTGAAGCAGTCATCAAAAACCTCCCAAGTCACAAAAGTCCAGGGCCAGATGGCTTCCCAGGGGAAATCTATCAAACGTTTAAAGAAGAAACCATACCTCTCCTACTAAAGCTGTTTGGAAAGATAGAAAGAGATGGAGTACTTCCAAATTCGTTCTATGAAGCCAGCATCACCTTAACTCCAAAACCAGACAAAGACCCCACCTAAAAGGAGAATACAGACCAATATCCCTGATGAACATGGATGCAAAAATTCTCAACAAGATACTAGCCAATAGGATCCAACAATACATTAAGAATATTATTCACCATGACCAAGTAGGATTTATCCCCGGGACACAAGGCTGGTTCAACACGTGTAAAAAAATCAATGTCATTCATCATATCAGCAAGAGAAAAACCAAGAACCATATGATCCTCTCATTAGATGCAGAGAAAGCATTTGACAAAATAGAGCATCAATTCCTGATCAAAACTCTTCAGAGCGTAGGGATAGAGGGAACATTCCTCAACATCTTAAAAGCTATCTACGAAAAGCCCACAACAAATATCATTCTCAGTGGGGCAGCACTGGGAGCCTTTCCCCTAATATCAGGAACAAGACAGGGATGTCCACTCTCACCATTGCTATTCAACATAGTCTGGAAGCCCTAGCCTTAGCAGTCAGACAGCAAAAAGACATTAAAGGCATTCAAATTGGCAAAGAAGAAGTCAAAATCTCCCTCTTCTCAGATGACATGATACTCTACCTAGAACACCCAAAAGCCTCCACCGCAAGATTGCTACAACTCATACAGCAATTTGGTAGCATTGCAATATAAAAACTCAATATCCAGAAATCAATGGCATTTCTATACACTGACAATGAGACTGAGGAAAGAGAAATTAAGGAGTCAATTTCAATTACAGTTGCACCCAAATCAAAAGATACCTTGGAATAAACCTAACCAAGGAGGTACATGATCTATACCCTAAAAACAATAGAACACTTCTGAAAGAAATTGAGGAAGACACAAAGAGATGGAAAAATATTCCATGCTCATGGATTGGCAGAATTAATATTGTGAAAATGTCAATGTTACCCAGGCAATGTACACGTTTAATGCAATCCCTATCAAAATACCATGGACTTTCTTCAGAGAGTTAGAACAAATTATTTTAAGATTTGTGTGGAATCAGAAAAGACCCTGAAAGCCAGGGGAATTTTAAAAAAGAAAACCATATCTGGGGACATCACAATGCCAGATTTCAGGTTGTACTACAAAGCTGTGGTCATCAAGACAGTGTGGTACTGGCACAAAAACAGACACATAGATCAATGGAACAGAATAGAGAACCCAGAAGTGGACCTTGAACTTTATGGTCAACTAATATTCGATAAAGGAGGAAAGACTATCCATTGGAAGAAAGACAGTCTCTTCAATAGATGGTGCTGGGAAAATTGGACATCCACCTTCAGAAGAATGAAACTAGACCACTCTCTTTCACCATAAACAAAGATAAACTCAAAATGGATGAAAGATCTAAATGTGAGACAAGAATTCATCAAAATCCTAGAGGAGAACAGAAGCAACACCCGTTTTAAACTTGGACACAGCAACTTCTTGAAACGTACATCCATGAAGGCAAAAGAAACAAAAGCAAAAATGAACTATTGTGACTTCATCAAGATGAGAAGCTTTTGCACAGCAAAGGATACAGTCAACAAAACTAAAAGACAACCTACAGCATGGGAGAAGATATATGCAAAAGGCGTTTCAGATAAAGGGCTAGTTTCCAATATCTATAAAGAACTTCTTAAAATCAACACCAAAGAGACAAACAATCCAATCATGAAATGGGCAAAAGACATGAAGAGAAATCTCACAGAGGAAGACACTGACATGGCAACATGCACATGAAAACATGCTCTGCATCACTTGCCCTTAGGGATATACAAATCAAAACCACAATGAGATACCACCTCACACCAGTGAGAATGGGGAAAATTAAAAAGGCAGGAAACCACAAATGTTGGAGAGGATGCGGAGAAAAGGGAACCCTCTTACACTGCTGTTGGGAATGTGAACTGGTACAGTCACTCTGGAAAACTGTGTGGAGGTTCCACAAAGTGTTAAACATAGACCTGCCCGATGACTCAGCAATTGCACTATTGGGGATTTACCCCAAAGATTCAGATGCAATGAAACGCCGGGACACCTGCACCCCGATGTTTATAGCAGAATGTCCACAATAGCCAAACAGTGTCAGGAGCCTCGGTGTCCATCGAAAGATGAATGGATAAAGAAGATGTGGTTTATGTATACAATGGAATAATATTCAACCATTAGAAACGACAAATACCCAACATTTGTTTCAACGTGGATGAAACTGGAGGGTATTATGCTGAGTGAAGTAAGCCAATCGGAGAAGGACAAACAGTGTATGTTCTCATTCCTTCGGGGAATATAAATAATAGTGAAAGGGAACATAAGGGAATGGAGAAGAAACGTTTGGGAAATATCAGAAAGGGAGAGAGATCATAAAGACTCCTAACTCTGGGAAAAGAACTAGCAGTGCTGGAAGGGGAGGAGGGCGGGGGGTGGGGGTGAATGGGTGACGGGCACTGAGGGGGACACTTGGGATGAGCACTGCGTGTTATTCTGTATGTTGGTCAATTGAACACCAATAAAAAATAAATTTATTTTAAAAAAAGATCAAACAACTGCATATTTATGCTGCCAACATGGGAGTACCGAAATATAGAAACCAATTAACAACATACAGGAACACACTGATAATAATACAATAACTGGGAATTTTAACACCCACTTATGGCAATGGACCGATCGTCTATGCAGAAAATCAACAGGGGAACAATAGGCTTGACACACTGGACCAAAGTGACTCAACAGATATAGTCTGAACATTTCTTCCTAAGCAGAATACACATTCCTTTCAAGTGCACATGGGACATTCTCCAGAATAGATTATATCATGGACCACAAATCAGCCCTCAACAGGTACAACAGGTACAAGAAGGATGGTATCACACCATGTATATTTTCGGACGACGACGCTATGAAACTTGAAGTCGACAGTAAGAAAAAATTTGGACAGACCAAATATTTGTGGAGATTATGATCATCCTACCAGAGAAGGAATGGAGTAACCAGGAAATTAAAGAGGAAATTTAAAACAAATGAAAATGAAAACATGTTTCTTCAAACCTCTAGGATGTAGCAAAGACAGTCCTTAGAGGGAAGTAGATAGCAATACAGGCCTACCTCAAGAAACAAAAATTCTCCAATACACAACCCAACACTACACCTAAAGGAGCTGGAAAAGGAATAGGGATCAAATCCTAAAGCCTCCTTAAGAAGGAAAAAATAAAGATGAGAGCAGAAATAATCAATACAGAAACAACAAAACAGTAGAATGGAATAATGAAACTAAGAACTGGTTCTTCAAAATAACTAAGAAAACGGATCAAGCTCTAGCCAGCCTAATCAACAAGAAAACAGAAAAGAACTAAATAAATAAAATCACAAAAGAAAGAAGAGAGATCACAATCAACACAAGAAAATAAGACAATTATAAGGGAATACTATAAAAGATTATACGCTAACAACCTGGGAGACCAGGAAGAATTGGAGAGATCCCTAGAAATGTGCAAACGAGCAAAACTGAAAGAGTAAGAAATAGAAAATGTGACTAGACCCATAACTAGCAAAGGAATTTAATCAGCAAGGCACCTGGGTGCCTCAGTGGTTGAGCATCTGCTTTGGCTCAGGTCATGATCCCGGGGTCCTGGGGAATCATGTCCCACATCAGGCTCCCTGCGTGGAGCCTCATTTTCCCCCTGCCTATACTCCTGCCTCTCTGTGTCTTGCATGAATACATAAATAAAATATTTAAAAAAGAAAAAAGATAAAAAGATGAGAAAGGACCCAATAAAATCACAAATGAGATAAGAGAAATAACAACCAAAACTAGAGAAATAAAAACGTTTATAAGAGAACATTATGAAAAATTATATGCCAGCAACCTAGAACCTGGAAGAAATAGATCAATTCCCTGAAATATATAACACAGCAAAAATGAAAAAGGAAGAAATAAGAACTAGAACACACAGATAACCAGCAACGAAATTGAATCAGCAATCAGGAATCTCCCAACAGGAGATGCTTACATCAATAGAATAGAATGGAATGCCGAAAAAAGATACAAACCTGTAACTCTATGATCCATTAATCGACAACAAGGCAGCAGGGAATATCCAATGGCACAAAGACAGTCTCTTCAACAAACCCTAACTCTGACCCCAGGATAAGAACAAATGGTGTTGGGAAAACCAGGCAGCCACATGCAGAAGAATGAAACTGGACCACTTTCTTATACAATATATATAAAAAATAAATTCAAAATGGATGAAAGACCTAAATGTGAGACCTGAAACCATAAAAAGAAGAAAAGATATGCAACGTCTTTGACGTTGGCCATTGGATCTTCTTTCTAGATGTGCCTCTGAGTTGAGGGAAACAAAAGCAAAAATACTCTTGGGACTTCATCAAATTCAAAAGCTTCTGCAAAATGAAAGAAACAACCAACGCTAAAAGGCCACATACAAAATGAAAGGAGATATTTGTAAATAACACATCCAGGGATCCCTGGGTGGCGTAGCGGTATGGCGCCTGCCTTTGGCCCAGGGCGCGATCCTGGAAACCCGGGATCGAATCCCACATCAGGCTCCCGGTGCATGGAGCCTGCATCTCCCTCTGCCTGTGTCTCTGCCTCTCTCTCTCTCTGTGACTATCATAAATAAATTAAAAAAAATTAAAAAATAACACATCCAATAAACAGTTAGTATGCAAAATACGCAAAGCAAATATAAATCTCAACCTCCTAAACACAAATTATCCAACTGCAGATGGGTAGAAGACATGAATGGACTTTGTCTCTGACAAGACATCCAGATGGCCACCAGACACCGAAAGACACTCCGCGTCACCCATCATCAGGGAAATTCAAATGAAAACCACAATAAGATGTCACCTGACAGCCGACAGAATGGCTAAAATTAACAACAGAAGAAACAACAGGTATTGTTGAGGCTATAGAGAAGAGGGAGCCCCCTTATACTCTTGGTGGGCATGCGAACAGTTGCAGCCACTGTGAAAAACACTGTGGAGGGTCCTCGAGACATTAAAAATAGGGGATCCCTGGGTGGTGCAGCGGTTTGGTACCTGCCTTTGGCCCATGTCGCGATCCTGGAGACCTGGGATCGAATCCCAAGTTGGACTAACAGTACACGGAGCCTGCTTCTCCCTCTGCCTGTGTCTCTGCCTCTCTCTCTGTGACTATCATAAAAAAAATTAAAAAAGAAGTTAAAAATAGCGCTACCCTACGATTCCAAAATTGCAGAGCTAGGTATTTACCCCGAGGATACAAAAGTCTTTTAGTAGATTCCAAGTAGGACACGCAGACCAGTGTTTGTAGCAGCATTATCAACAACAGCCAAACTGTGGATACAGCCCAGATGTCCATCGACTGATGAATGGGCAGAGACGATGTGGTAAATATACCCACTGCGACATCACTCGGTCATCAGAAGCGGTGAAATGAAACCATTTACAATGATGTGGGAGAAGTGGAAAGGACTTATGCTTAATGAACTCAGTCAGTCAGAGAAAGATATGAAATACCATACAATTGCATTCACATGTGAATTTTAAGAAACTAGACAAACTGGCAAAGGGGCAGGGTGGGGATGAGAGAAGCAAACAAAAAACACACTCTTAACCACAGAGAATCAACTAATAAATACCAGAGGAAGGTGAGGGAGATGGGGAATCAGGGGATGGGGATAGTGGAGGGCACCTGTGGCCAGTACCAGGCGTTGTAACCAAGAGTTGAATCACTATGTGGTAAACCTGAAACTATATCATACTGTGTATACAAACAGGAATTCAAGTAAAACTTTAAAATAATAATTGGTAGTATTGATGAAACATGTACGCACTAGAGATAAAATCAGAAAGGCAACTGAAAATCCAAATAAAGAGTCTTTAGAGCCACAAATCCCCTCCTAGCTCAGCTCGGGAGAAGCCTGCCATGTCTATTCTGACACCATCAGAAGCCTGGATTTTGATTCTCTGGGGAGGCCACTGACTTGGTGGAGTCAGGCTATCTTTGAACCCAAAACCTAAATAGAGTGCAGAAAACTAAACGGCCCAAGATGCTAGGAGTCCCAGTGCAGGCACATGCCAAGTCCCAAACTCTACCCATACACAGACATAACCCTAACCCTACACTTAATCGTAATGTTAACCTAACCCTTAAACAAGACCCATCACTAATCGAAAAACAAACACAAACCCCAAGACCAAAACACATTCACTGAACCTTCCTGCCAACCCTCACCCTAACTCCTAAATGCAGGTGCACCTAAACTTAGGTTTCCTTAACCCTGACCCCTACATTAAATCTAACACGAACCCTAACCTCTAACCCTATCCTTAAAATAAGGTATTCAAATCCTATTCCTAACCTTAACCTGAACCCTAACCCTAACCCTCTAATACTAATCCTATCTCATACCGCAAACTGTACCCTAAGCCATACCCTAAAGCCAACCCCTAACCCACTCCCTAACCCTATATCTTGCCCTTTTCCAAAACCGTACCCTGACCTGACCTGACCCTAACCCTAAACCCTAACCAAACACTAACACTAACCCTAGCCCTAACCCCTATCCTAATCCTAACCCTCGCCCTAACCCTAAACCTAGCCCTAACTTTAACCCATAACTCTAACCCCTAACTCTACCCCTAACAATAACTCACACCCTAACCCCTAACCCTAACTGCAAACCTAAGCCCAACCCTAACTCTAACCATAACTCTATCCCCAACTCCTAACCTCATGCCCTCATCCCTAGAGCCTAAACCCTAACCCTAACACTAAATCCTGTCCCTTACCCTAACCACCATCCTAACTCTTAACAGTGACCAATACCCTTATGCCTCACCTAACCTCTAATTCGTAACCATAAGCATAATCACTAACCCCAAATGTATTAATTGCTTGGATGTATTAATTAACATCTTTAAGGAGTCAGTCTTATTTACAATTGCATATGTATATGCATACATGTTAATAATTACATAATATATATACATGCATTATATATATATAATATATATTATATATGTTAAATATATACATAGGAATACATATATATGTATGTATATATGTATATATATATGTAATTCCTACATTATATATATAATAAATATACATTTGCTGTATACTTATCCTTTGTACATGTATATAATATATATATTAGCATATATACACTAACTCATTGTTAGTGTATAGAAATGCCATTGATTTCTGGGCATTGACTTTGTATCCTGCAACGCTACCAAATTGCTGTATGGGTTCTAGCAATCCTGGGGGGAGGCTTTTGTGTTTTCTAGGTAGAGTATCATGTCATCGGTGAAGAGGGAGAGTTTGACTACTTTTTGGCCAATTTGAATGCCTTTAATGTCTTTTTTTGTCTGATTGCTGAGACTAGGACTTCCAGTACTATTTTGAATAGGAGTGGTGAGAGTGGACATCCTTGTCTTGTTCCTTATCTTAGGGGAAAGGCTCCCAGTGCTTCCCCATTGAGAATGATATTTGTTGTGGGCTTTTCGTAGATGGCTTTTAAGATGTCGAGGAATGTTCCCGATATCCCTATGCTCTGAAGGGTTTCCATCAGCAATGAATGCTCTATTTTGTCAAATGTTTTCTCTACATCTAATGGGAGGATCATATGCTTCTTGGTTTGTCTCTTGCTGATATGATGAATCACATTGTTTGTTTGACGAGTGTTGAATCAGCCTTGTGTCCCTGGGATAAATCCTACTCTTTCATGGTGAATAATTTTCTTAATGTACTGTTGGCTCCTATTGGCTAGTATCTTGTTGAGAATTTTTGCATCCATGTTCATCAGGGATATTGGTCTGTATTCTCCTTTTTGGTGGGGCCTTTGTCTGGTTTTGGAATTAAGGTGATGCTGGCCTCATGGAACGAATTTGGAAGTACTCCATCTCTTTCTATCTTTCCAAACAGCTTTAGTAGGAGTGGTATGGTTTCTTCTTTAATCGTTTGATAGAATTCCCCTGGGAAGCCATCTGGCCCTGGTCTTTTGTGTCTTGGGAGGTTTTGTATGACTGCTTGAATTTCCTCTCTTCTTATTGGCCTGTTCAGGTTTTCTATTTCTTCCTGTTCCAGTTTTGGTAGTTTGTGGCTTTCCAGGAATGCGTCCATTCCTTCTAGATTGCCTAATTTATTGGCGTATGGCTGTTCATAATATGTTTTTAAAATCGTTTGTATTTCCTTGGTGTTGGTAGTGATCTCTCCTTTCTCATTCATGATTTTATTAATTTGAATCTTCTCTCTCTTCTTTTTAATAAGACTGGCTAATGGTTTATGTATCTTATTCTTTTCAAAGAAGCAACTCCTGGTTTTGTCGATCTGATCTACAGTTCTTCTGGTCTCGAATTCGTTGAGTTCTGCTCGAATCTTAAATAACTCTCTTCCTCTGCTGGGTGTAGGATTTATCTGCTGTTTTTTTCCCTAGCTAGTTTATGTGTAAGGTTACCTTTGTATTCGAGTTCTTTACAGTTTTTGAATGGAGGCTTCTACTGTGATGTATATCCCCCGTAGGACTGCTTGTGCTGCATCCCAAAGATTTTGAACAGTTCTATCTTCATTCTCATTAGTTTCCATGAATCTTTTTTTTAATAAATTAATTTTTTATTTGTGTTCAATTTACCAACATACATAAGAACACCCAGTGCTCATCCCATCAAGTGCTCCCTTCAGTGTCCATCACCATTCTCCCCACCACCCACCCTCCTACCCTTCTACCACCCCTAGTTCGTTTCCCAGAGTTAGATGTCTTTATGTTCTCTCTCCAATTCTGATATTTCCCACACAATTCTTCTCCATTTCCTTATATTCCCTTTCACTATTATTTATATTCCCCAAATGAATGAGAACATACACTATTTGTCCTTCTCTGATTGACATACTTCACTCAGTGTAATACCCTCCAGTTTCATCCACGTTGAAGCAAATGGTGGGTACTTGTCGTTTTTAATGGCTGAGTAATATTCCATTGTATACATAAACCACATCATCATTATCCATTCATCTTTCGATGGACACCAAGCCTCCTTCCACATTTTGGCTATTGTGGACATTTCTGCTATAAACATCAGGGTGCAGGTGTCCCAGCGTTTCATTGCATCTGAATCTTTGAGGTAAATCCCCAACTGTGCAATTGCTGGGTCGTAGGGCAGGTCTATTTTTAACTCTTTGAGGAACCTCCACTCAGTTTTCCAGAGTGGCTGCACAGATCACATTCCTACCAACAGTGTAAGAGGGTACCCTTTTCTCCGCATCCTCTCCAACATTTGTGGTTTCCTGCCTTTTAAATTTTCCCCATGCTCACCTGTGTGAGGTGGTATCTCATTGTGGTTTTGGTTTGTATTTCCCTGATGGCAAGTGATGCAGAGCATTTTTTCATGTGCATGTTGGCCATGTCAATGTCTTCCTCTGTGAGATTTCTCTTCATGCCTTTTGCCCAATTCATGATTGAATTGTTTCTTTGGTGTTGAGTTTAATAAGTTCTTTATAGATCTTGGAAACTAGCCCTTTATCTCATACGTCATTTGCAAATAACTTCTCCCATTCTGTAAGTTGTCTTTGAGTTTTGTTGACTGTATCCTTTGCTGTGCAAAAGCTTCTCATCTTGATGAAGTCACAATAGCAAATTTTTGCTTTTGTTTCTTTTGCATTCATGGATGTATCTTGCAAGAAGTTACTGCGGCCAAGTTCAAAAAGGTGTTGCCTGTATTCTCCTCTATGAATTTGATGGACTCTTGTGTCACATTTAGATCTTTTATCCATTTTGAGTTTATCTTTGTGTATGGTGAAAGAGAGTGGTCTAGTTTCATCCTTCTGCATGTGGATATCCATTTTCCCAGCACCATTTATTGAAGAGACTGTCTTTCTTCCAATGGATAGTCTTTTTTCCTTTATCAAATATGAATTGACCATAAAATTCGGGGTCCACTTCTGGGTTCTCTATTCTGTTCTATTGATCTATGTGTCTAATTTTGTGCCAGTACCACACTGTCTTGGTGAAAACAGCTTTGTTGTACAACCTGAAATCTGGCATTGTGATGCCCCCAGATATGGTTTTCTTTTTTAAAATTCCCCTGGCTATTGGGGGTCCTTTCTGTTTCCACACAAATCTTAAAATAATTTGTTCTAACTCTCTGAAGAAATTTCATGGTACTTTGATAGGGATTGCATTAAACGTGAACATGGTCTGGGTAACATTGACATTTTCACAACATTAATTCTGACATTCCATGAGCATGGAATATTTTTCCATCTCTTGGTGTCTTCCTCAATTTCTTTCAGAAGTTTTCTATAGTTTTTAGGGTATAGATCATTTACCTCCTTGGTTAGGTTTATTCCTAGGTATCTTATGCTTTTGGATGCAATTGTAAATGAGATTGACTCCTTAGTTTCTCTTTCTTCAGTCTCATTGTTAGTGTATAGAAATGCCATTGGGGATCCCTGGGTGGCGCAGTGGTTTGGCACCTGCCTTTGCCCCAGGGCGTGATCCTGGAGACCCGGGATCAAATCCCACATCGGGCTCCTGGTGCATGGAGCCTGCTTCTCCCTCTGCCTGTGTCTCTGCCTCTCTCTCTCTCTGTATCTGTCATAAATAAATAAAATGTTTTAAAAAAAGAAAAAAAAAGAAATGCCATTGATTTCTGGGCATTGATTTTGTATCCTGCAACGCTACCAAATTTCTGTATGAGTTCTAGCAATCCTGGGGGGAGGGTTTTATGTTTTCAAGGTAGAGTATCATGTCATCGGTGAAGAGGGAGAGTTTGACTACTTTTTGGCCAATTTGAATGCCTTTAATGTCTTTTTTTGTCTGATTGCTGAGGCTAGGACTTCCAGTACTATGTTGAATAGGAGTGGTGAGAGTGGACATCCCTGTCTTGTTCTTGATCTTAGGGGAAAGGCTCCAAGTCCTGCCCATTGAGAATGATATTTGCTGTGGACTTTTCCTAGATGGCTTTTAAGATGTCGAGGATTGTTCCCTCTATCCCTACGCTCTGAAGTGTTTTGACCAGGAATGGATGCTCTGTTTTGTCAAATGCTTTCTCTTCATCTAATGAGAGGATCATATGGTTCTTGGTTTTTCTCTTGGTGATATGATGAATCACATTGATTGTTTTACGAGTGTTGAACCAGCCTTATGTGCCACTTGTCCTACTTGGTCATGGTGAATAATTTTCTTAATGTATTGTTGGATCCTATTGGCTAGTATCTTGTTGAGAATTTTTGCATCCATGTTCATCAGGGATATTGGTCTGTATTCTCCTTTTTGGTGGGGTCTTTGTCTGGTTTTGGAGTTAAGGTGATTCTGGCTTCATAGAACTAATTTGGAAGGACTCCATCTCTTTCTATTTTCCAAACAGCTTTAGTAGGATAGGTATGGTTTCTTCTTTAAACGTTTGATAGAATTCCCCTGGGAAGCCATCTGGCCCTGGACTTTTGTGTCTTGGGAGGTTTTGGATGGCTGCTTCAATTTCCTCTCTGGTTATTGGTCTGTTCAGGTTTTCTATGTCTTCCTGTTCCAGTTTTGGTAGTTTGTGGCTTTCTAGGAATGCGTCCATTTCTTCTATATTGTGTAATTTATTTCTGTATAGCTGTTCATAATATGTTTTTAAAATCGTTTGTATTTCCTTGGTGTTGGTAGTGATCTCTGCTTTCTCATTCATGATTTTATTAATTTGAGTATTCTCTCTCTTCTTTTTAATAAGGTTGGCTAATGGTTTATCTATCTTATTAATTCATTCAAAGACCATTTCCTCATTCTTTTGATCTGTTCCACAGTTCTTCTGGTCTCGATTTCCTTGAGTTCTGCTCGAATTTTAATTAACTCTATTCTTCTGTTGGGTGTAGGATCTATCAGCTTTTTTTTTTCTCTAGCCCCTTTATGTGTAAGGTTAGCTTTTGTATTTGAGTAGTTTCCCGTTTCTGAATGGATTCTTGTATTGTGATATATTTCCCCCTTAGGACTGCTTTTGCTGCATCCCAAAGAATTTGAAAGGTTGTATGTTCATTCTCATTAGTTTCCATGTATCTTTTTAATTCTTCCTCAATTTCCTGGTTGACCCTTTCATCTTTTAGCAGGTTGATCCTTCACCTCCACATGTTTGAGGTCCTTCCAAACTTCTTGTTGTGATTTAGTTCTAATTTCAAGGCATTATGGTCTGAGAATATGCAGGGGACGATCCCCATCCCTTGGTATCGGTTCAGACCCTATTTGTGACCCAGTATGTGGTCTATTCTGAAGAAAGTTCCATGTGCACTTGAGAAGAATGTGTATTCAGTTGAGTTTGAATGTAAAGTTCTGTAGATATCTATGAAATCCATCTGGTCCAGTGTATCATTTAAAGCTCTTGTTTCTTTGGAGATGTTGTGCTTAGAGACCTATCGAGGGTAGAAAGAGCTAGATTGAAGTCACCAAGTATAATTGTATTATTATCTAAGTATTTCTTCACTTTGGTTATACATTGTATACATTGCATATATTATATATACATATATATATATACATCATATGTATACATATGTATATGTATATGTATATATATACAATGTTTTATATATATACTGAATATATGTATTCATATATATATCTATATACATATACATAGTATATACTGTACTGTTTATATATATACATATATATAATGTATATTATTGTATATAATAAATTATTATATATTGCATATAGTTAATGCAATGCAATCCAAATTAGAAGTCCTAATGACGAGGGTTAACAAGGTGGAAGAACGAGGGGGTGATGTAGAAAACAAGTTGATGGTAAAGAGAGAAACTGAGGTAAAAAGAGACAGACAACTAAAAGACCAGGAAGACAGATTAAGGGAAATAAACGACAGCCTGAGGAAGAAAAACCTATGTGTAATTGGGGGTCCTGGGGGCACCAAAATGGACAGAGGGCCAGAATAAGTATTTGAACAAATCATACCTGAAAACATTCCTACTCTGGGAAGGGAAACAGGCATTCAGATCCAGGAAATAGAGAGATACCCCCCAAAATCAATAAAAACTGTCCAACACCTCGACATTTAATAGTGAAGCTTGCAAATTCCAAAGATAAAGAGAAGATCGTTAAAGCAGCAAGAGACAAGAAATCCCTGACCTTTATGTGGAGGAGCATTAGGGTAACAGCAGACGTCTCCACAGAGACCTTGCAGGCCAGAATGGGCTGGCAGGATATATTCAGTTTCCTCAATGAGAAGAACATGGAACCAAGAATACTTTATCCAGCAAAGCTCTCATTCAAAATGGAAGGAGAGATAAAGAGCTTCCAAGACAGGCAGGAACTGAAAGAATATGTGACCTCCAAACCAGCTCTGCAAGAAATTTTAAGGGGGACTCTTAAAATTCCCCTTTAAGAAGAAGTTCAGTGGAACAATCCACAAAAACAAGGACTGAAGAGATATCATGATGACACTAAACTCATATCTGTCCATAGAAACTCTGAACATGAACGGACTTAATGACCGCATCAAAGGCGCAGGGTTTCAGAATGGATAAAAAAGCGGGACCATCTATAGCTGTCTACAAGAAACTCATTTTAGACAGAAGGACACCTACAATCTGAAAATTAAATGTTGGAGAACCATTTACCATTCAAATGGTCCTCAAAAGAAAGCAGGGGTAGCCATCCTTATATCAGATAAACTAAAATTTACCCCGAAGACTATAGTGAGAGATGAAGAGGGACACTAAATCGTACTTAAGGGATCTATCCGGGATCCCTGGGTGGCGCAGCAGTTTGGCGCCTACCTTTGGCCCAGGACGCGATCCTGGAGACCTGGGATCGAATCCCACATCGGGCTCCCGGTGCATGGAGCCTGCTTCTCCCTCTGCCTGTGTCTCTGCGCCTCTCTCTCTCACTGTGACTATCATAAATAAATAAAAAAATTTAATTTTTTTTTTAATTTATTTATGATAGTCACACACACACAGAGAGAGAGAGAGGCAGAGACACAGGCAGAGAGAGAAGCAGGCTCCATGCACCGGGAGCCCGATGTGGGATTCGATCCCGGGTCTCCAGGATCGCGCCCCGGGCCAAAGGCAGGTGCCAAACCGCTGCGCCACCCAGGGATCCCAATAAAAAAATTTAAAAAAAGGGATTTATCCAACAAGAGGACTTAACTATCCTCAATATATATGCACCGAAAGTGGGAGCTGCCAAATATTTAAACCAATTAATAAACAAAGTAAAGAAATACTTAGATAATAATACATTTATAGTTGGTTACTTCAATCTAGCTCTTTCTACCCTTGATAGGTCTTCTAAGCACAACATCTCCAAAGAAACGAGAGCTTAAATGATACACTAGACCAGATGGATTTCACAGATATCTACAGAACTTTACATCCAAACTCAACTGAATGCACATTCTTCTCAAGTGCATATGGAACTTTCTCCAGAATAAACCACATACTGGGTCACAAATAGGGTCTGAACCGATACCAAAAGATTGGGATTGTCCCCTGCATATTCCTAGACCATAATGCCTTAAAATTAGAAGTAAATCACAACAAGAAGTTTGGAAGGACCTCAAACTCGTGAAGGTTAAGGACCATCCTGTTAAAGATGAAATGGTCAACCAGGAAATTAAGGAAGAATTAAAAAGATTCATGGAAACTAATGAGAATGAACATACACCGTTCAAAATCTTTAGGATGCAGCAAAAGCAGTCCTAAGGGGGAAAAACATCACAATACAAGCATCTATTAAAAAACGGGAAACTACACAAATACAAAAGCTAACCTTACACATAAAGAGGCTAGAGAAAAAAAAGCAGATAGATCCTACACCAAACAGAAGAATAGAGTTACTTAAAATTCGAGCAGAATTCAAGGAAATCGAGACCAGAAGAACTCTGGAACAGGTCAACGGAACGAGGAGTTGGTTCTTTGAACGAATTAATAAGATAGATAAACCATTAGCCAACCTTATTAAAAGGAAGAGATAAAATATTCAAATTAATAAAATCATGAATGAGAAAGGAGAGGTCACCACCAACACCAAGGAAATACAAACGATTTTAAAAACATATTATGAACAGCCATACACCAATAAATTAGGCAATCTAGAAGAAATGGACGCATTCCTGGAAAGCCAGAAACTACCAAAACTGGAACAGGAAGAAATAGAAAACTTAACAGGCCAATAACCAGGGAGGAAATTGAAGCAGCCATCCAAAACCTCCCAAGGCACAAAAGTCCAGGGCCAGATGGCTTCCCAGGAGAATTCTATCAAACGTTTAAAGAAGAAACCACATCTATCCTACTAAAGCTGTTTGGAAAGGTAGAAACAGATAGAGTACCTCCAAATTCGTTCGAGGAGGCCGGCATCACCTTAACTCCAAAACCAGACAAAGACTACACCAAAAAGGAGAATGACAGACCAATAGCCCTGATGAACATGGATGCAAAAATTCTCAACAAGATACTAGCCAATAGGATCCAAAAGGACATTAAGAAATTTATTCAGCATGACCAAGTAGGATTTATCCTCGGAACACAAGGCTGGTTCAACACTCGTCAAACAATCAATGTGATTCAACATATCAGCAAGAGACAAACCAAGAACCATATGATCCTCTCATTAGATGCAGAGAAAGCATTTGACAAAATAGGGCATCCATTCCTGATCAAAACACTTCAGAGCATAGGGAGAGACAGACTATTTCTCGTAATCTTAAAAGCAATCTAGGAAAAGCCCACAGCAAATATCATTCTCAGTGGGGCAGCACTGGGAGCCTTTCCCCTAATATCAGGAACAAGACAGGGATGTCCACTCTCACCACTGCTATTCAACATAGTCTGGAAGTCCTAGCCTTAGCAGTCAGACAGCAAAAAGACATTAAAGGCATTCAAATTGGCAAATAAGTAGTCAAACACTCCCTCTTCTCTGATGACATGATACTCTACCTAGAAAACTCAAAAGCCTCCACCCGAAGATTGCTGGAACTCATACAGCAATTTGGTAGCGTTGCAAGATAAAAACTCAATGCCCAGAAATCAATGGCATTTCTATACACTGACAATGAGACTGAGGAAAGAGAAATTAAGGAGTCAATCTCATTTACAATTGCACCCAAATCATAAGAGACCTAGGAATAAACCTAACCAAAGATGTAAAGGATCTATACCCTCAAATCTATAGAACACTTCTGAATGAAATTGAGGAAGACACAAAGAGATGGAAAAATATTCCATGCTCATGGATTGGCAGAATTAACATTGTGAAAATGTCAATTGTACCCAGGCAATGTACATGTTTAATGCAAACCCTATTTAAATACCATGGACTTTATTCAGAGAGTTAGAACAAATTATTTTAAGATTTGTGTTGAATCAGAAAAGACCCCGAATAGCCAGGGGAATTTTTTTTTAATTTTTATTTATGATAGTCACAGAGAGAGAGAGAGGCGCAGAGACACAGGCAGAGGGAGAAGCAGGCTCCATGCACCGGGAGCCCGATGTGGGATTCGATCCCAGGTCTCCAGGATCGCGCCCTGGGCCAAAGGCAGGCGCCAAACCGCTGCGCCACCCAGGGATCCCCTAGGGATCCCCTAGCCAGGGGAATTTTAAAAAAGACAAACATATTTGGGGGCATCACAATGCCAGATTTCAGGGTGTACTAAAAAGCTGTGGTCATGAAGACAGTATGGTACTGCCACAAAAGCAGACACATATATCAATGGAAGAGAATAGAGAACCCAGAAGTGGACCCTGAACTTTATGGTCAACTAATATTCGATAAATGAGGAAAGACTATCCATTGGAAGAAAGACAGTCTCTTCAATAGATGGTGCTGGGAAAATGGTCATCCACATGGAGAAGAATGAAACTAGACCACTCTCTTTCACCATACACAAAGATAAACTCAAAATGGATGAAAGATCTAAATGTGAGACAAGAGTCCATCAAAATCCTAGAGGAGTACACAGGTAACACCCATTTTGAACTCAGCCACAGTAACTTCTTGCAAGATTCATCCACAAAGGCAAAAGAAACAAGAGCAAAAATGAACTATTTTCACTTCATCAAGATAAGAAGCTTTTGCACAGCAAAGGATACAGTCAACAAAACTGAAAGACAACCTACAGAATGGGAGAAGATATTTGAAAAAGACGCGTCAGATAAAGGGCTAGTTTCCAAGATCTATAAAGAACTTTTTAAACTCAACAGCAAAGAAACAAACAATCCAATCATGAAATGGGCAAAAGACATGAAGGGAAATCTCACAGAGGAAGACATTGACATGGCCAACATGCACATGAAAAAATGCTCTGCATCACTTGCGATCAGGGAAATACAAATCAAAACCACAAAGAAAACCACCTCACACCAGTGAGAATGGGGAAAATTAACAAGGCAGTAAACCACAAATGTTGGAGAGGATGCGGAGGAAAGGGAACCCTCTTACACTGTTGGTGGGAATGTGAACTGGTGCAGCCACTCTGGAAAACTGTGAGGAGGTTCCTCAAAGAGTTAAAAATAGGGATCCTTGGGTGGCGCAGCAGTTTGGCGCCTGCCTTTGGCCCAGGGCGCGATCCTGGAGACCCGGGATTGAATCCCACATCGGGCTCCCGGTGCATGGAGCCTGCTTTTCCCTCTGCCTGTGTCTCTGCCTCTCTCTCTCTCTCTCTGTGTGACTATCATAAATAAAAATGTAAAAAAAAAAAAGAGTTAAAAATAGATCTGCCCTAAGACCCAGCAATTGCACTGTTGGGGATTTTCCTCAAAGATTCAGATGCAATGAAATGCTGGGACACCTGCGCCCTAATGTTTATAACACCAATGTCCACAATAGCCAAAATGTGGAAGGAGGCTTGGAGTCCATTGAAAGATGAATGGATAAGGAATAAGTGGTTTATGTATACAATGGAATATTACTCAGCCTATAGGAACGACAAATACCCACCATTTTTTTCAACGTAGATGGAACTGGAGGGTATTATGCTGAGTGAACTCAATCGGAGAAGGACACACAGTGTATGTTCTCATTCATTGGGGAATATAAATAATAGTGAAAGGAATATAAGGGAATGGAGAAGAATTGTGTGGGAAATATCAGAAATGGAGACAGAACATAAAGTCTCCTAACTCTGGGAAACGAACTAGGGGTGGTAGAAGGGGAGGAGGAAGGGGGATGGGGGTGAATGTTTGACGGGCACTGAGGGGGGCACTTGACGGGATGAGCATTGGATGTTATTATGTATGTTGGTAAATTGACCACAAGTAAAAAGTTAATTTATTAAGAAAAATATTCATGGAAACTAATACGAATGAAGATACTACCGTAGAAAATCTTAGGAATGCAGCAAAAGCATTCTAAGGCGGAAATACATCACAGTACAAGCATCCATTCAAAAACCTGAATGAACTCAAATAGAAAAGCTAACATTACTCATAAAGGAGCGAGAGAAAAAGCAGCAGATAGATCCTAACCCCAACAGAAGAGAATTAATTAAAATTCGAGCAGACCTCAAGGAAATCGATACCAGAAGAAATGTGGAACAGATAAACAAAACCAGGAGTTTGTTCTTTGAAATAATTAATAAGACACATAAACCATTAGCCAGCCTATTAAGAAAAAGAATAAAGTCTCAAATTAATAAAATCATGAATGAGAAAGGAGAGATCACTACCAATACTACGGAAATACAAACGATTTTAAAACATATTATGAACAGCCATATGCCAATAAGTTAGGCAATCTAGAAGAATTGGACGCATTCCTGGAAAGCCAGAAACTACCAAAACTGGAACAGGAAGAAATAGAAAACCTGAACAGGGGGATCCCTGGGTGGCGGAGCGGTTTGGCGCCTGCCTTTGGCCCAGGGCCCGATCCTGGGACCTGGGATCGAGTCCCACGTCAGGCTCCCTGCATGGAGCCTGCTTCTGTCTCTGCCTATGTCTCTTTCTCCCTCTGTGTGTGACTATCATAAATAAATAAAAATTAAAAAAACAAATATATATATATATATATATATATATATATATATATATATATATATATAAAAGTAGATCCAATGGCCAATGTCAAAGACGTTGCTGCCTATCTTTTCTTCTTTGTATGGTTTCAAGTCTCGCATTTAGGTCTTTCATCCATTTTGAATTTATTTTTTATATATATGGTGTAAGAAAGTGGTCCAGTTTCATTCTTCTGCATGTGGCTGCCTGGTTTTCCCAATACAATTTTTTCTTTTCCTGGGGTCAGGGTTAGGGTTTTTTTTTTTTTTTTTTTTTTAATTTTTTATTCATTTATGATAGTCACAGAGAGAGAGCGAGAGCGAGAGAGAGAGAGGCAGAGAGAGAAGCAGGCTCCATGCACTGGGAGCCTGATGTGGTCTTCGATCCCGGAACTCCAGGATCGCGCCCTGGGCCAAAGGCAGGCGCCGAACCGCTGCGCCACCCAGGGATCCCAGGGTTAGGGTTTGTTGAAGAGACTGTCTTTGTGCTTTGGATATTCCGTCCTGCCTTGTTGTCGATTAATGGATCATAGAGTTACAGGTTTGTATCTTGTTTCGGCTTTCCATTCTGTTCTATTGATCTAAGCATCTCCTGTTGGGAGATCCTTGATTACTGATTCAATTTCTTTGCTGGTTATCTGTCTGTTCAAGTTTCTTATTTCTTCCTTTTTCATTTTTGCTATGTTATATATTTCCAGGAATTGATCTATTTCTTCCAGGTTCTAGGTTGCTGGCATATAATTTTTCATAATGTTCTCTTATAATCGTTTTATTTCTCTAGTGTTGGTTGTAATATCTCTTTTCTCATTTGAGATTTTATTTGGGTCCTTTCATCTTTTTATCTTTTTTCTTTTTTAAGGATTTATTTATGGATTCATGAGAGACACAGAGAGGCAGAGGTATAGACACAGGGAAATTGAGGCTCCATGCGGGGAGCCTGATGTGGGACTTGATTCCCCCAAGACCCCTGGATGATGACCTGAGCCAAAGCAGATGCTCAACCACTGAGGCACCCAGGTGCCTTGCTGATTCAAATCCTTTGCTAGTTATGGGTCTGTTCACATTTTTTTTCTTCCTATTTCAGTTTTGCTTGTTTGCACATTTCTAGGCATTTGTCCATTTCCTCCAGGTCTCCCAGTATGTTAGCGTATAATCTTTCATAGTATTCCCTTATAATTGTCTTATTTTTCTGGTGTTGATTTGATCTCTCTTCTCTCATTTGTGATTTTGTTTATTTAGGTCTTTTCTCTTTTCTCGTTGATAAGGCTGGCTAGGGCTTGATCCATTTTCTTAATTATTTTGAAGAACCATCTCTTTGTTTCGTTATTCCATTCTACTGCTTTGTTGTTTATGTATTGTTTATTTGTGCTCTCATCTTTATTTTCCCCCTCTTCTATAGGCTTTAGGCTTTGTTTACCAATCATTTTCCAGCTTCTTAAGGTGTAGGGTTAGGCTGTGTATTGGAGACTTCTTGTTTCTTGAGGTAGGTCTGTATTGCTATGTACTTCCCGCATACGACTGCCTTTGCTACATCCCAGAGGTTTGGAGAAACATGTTTTCATTTTCATTTGTTTTAAATTTCCTCGTTAATTTCCTGGTTGCTCCATTCATTCTCTAGTAGGATGTTCATAATCTCCACGTATTTTTGGTCTGTCCAAATTTTTTCTTACTGTTGACTTCGGGTTTTGTAGCGTCGTGGTCCGAAAATGTACAGGGTGTGGATATCAACATTCTTGTACCTGTTGTACCTGTTGAGGGCTGATTTGTGGGCCATGATATGACCTGTTCTGGAGGATGTCCCATGTGCAATTGAAAGGAATGTGTATTCTGCTTTAGGAAGAAATGTTCAGACTATATCTGTTGAGTCCCTGTGATCCAGTGTGTCAAGGCTATTTTTCCCTTGTTGATTTTCTGTATAGACAATCGGTCCATTGCCATAAGTGGGTGTTAAAATCCGCTGTCATTGTATTATTATCAGTGAGTTCCTGTACGTTTGTTGTTAATTGGTTTCTATATTTAGGTACTGCCATTTTGGCAGCATAAATATATAGTTGTTTGATCTTGATAGAGAGTCTTTTTAATTATGAAATAATGCCCTTCTTCATCGCTTGTTACAGTATTTGTTCTTTCTTTTCTGAAATGTAAATATTTTATTTAGTTATTCATGAGAGACACAGAGAGCAGCAGAGGCAGAAACATAGGCAGAAGGAGAGGCAGGCTCCGCAAATGGAGGCTGATGTGGGACTCGGTCCTGGGATCCCCAGGCATACAGGCACGGGGTTGATGGGCAGAGGAGGGGCCCCGGAACACGTCCAGCCCCAGCCCCCTTGACAGAGGGAGCACAGACATCTGGGTGGCTTTGCACAGAAACTGGTGACCTGAGGCTTCCTGGCTGTCACTCTGTCCCAGCCCCTCCTGGCCCGCAGGGCACAGCCTGAGTCCCAGTAAAACCTGTCAGGTCCTGAACTTGGCATCCGGCCGCCCCTGGAAGTCACATGGGGAGGTCAGCTGGGTGTGGATGGTGGCGTCCCAGCTGGGGCTGGTGGGGCCTGGGTGGTGCCCCCTCCTCCTCCATGGGGGTCTCTCCAAGCCCCGTGCAGTGTTCTGGGAGACACAGAAAAGGGCTGGCTGTGAATTTTCGCACCACAACACTTTATTGACTTTCTACAGCAAATGGCCTCAGAGCCGAGGGTGCACGCCTTCCCCTAGGGAGGGAGATCTTTCTGTCCTTTAGAGGAGGGCAAGAATGACACGGGTTGGGGGGGCGGGTGCTGGAGTCCCCCACCTGGGAGCATGTGTGGAATCCGGGTGGGGGCGTGTGTCCTGAGGTTTCAGCCTGAGAGACGGTTCTGAGGAGAGCAGAGCTAACCTGGATTCTTCCCTGAGATTCTCCCCCTGTTTCAACTGACACTGAAACACTATGAAATCTTTGGAAGACAAATGTCAAGGAAATAAATGTTATGCATTGCTAATTTTAAATGTGCTTGCAATATGGTGTCTATTGTACTAGAATACAATAGAGCTCCTGTGCTGGGTCACCGCAGGGCAGCTGGACCCCAGCCTCGGGCTCCCAGGTACCCCAGCACCTGAAGCAGCCTGCCTCCTGGTGTGAGTGTGGGTGGGGCCCACCAGCATACCCCTGCTCTCCCCACACTGGGGTGTCCCAGGATCCAAAGGGCGCCCTAGGTCAGCGACCTGGATCGGTGGGGTACGCCCAGGGCCCAAGAGGCCACATCCAGCTGTGAGACAGCTTGCTCAGCCCGGGGCCGGAATCCAGGGCTGGCCAGGGCCATGGGGGGCTGGATCCCATTAGTCTTTGTGTTAGGCCTGGGGGGGGGCTCAAATCAACTCAGCCCCCACAGAGCCCGGGGCCAGGTCAGCCCAGGTTCCTTGGGTTAGGGGCTGGTGTCCTGTGCAGGGTGTACCGCCCTCCAGGAGGGACAGTGGGCAGAGGCAGTACATGGTGGATCCTCTGCACCACTCACCTGCCCCCACCCTGTCAGGGGCTCCCTGTCTTTCCAGCTCCCTGCAACCCCTGGGTACTCTATGGGACACCCGGGCTTCTGATGGGATCAGGGTATACAGAGAAACTCGGGGAGGCTGAGCATATCCCACAGGGGGCATCTGCACCAGGTCGTTGCTAGGGATAAATGGTGTGTGGGTGGATCCTGTGGGAGCAGGGATATGATTGTGGTGGAGCATGGGGGATGGTGTAGGGGGGATGATGTTGGGGTATAGTGTGGGTGGGGATTGTGTGGGGCTGTGTGGGTGTGAGGGGGATCATTTAGGTGGGATGCCTTTGGGGATGATGATGTAGGGGGATGGAGTGGGAGTGGAGAATGAGGGGGATGTCGTGGGGGGCCTGCACACACAGGGTATCTCCTTCCCCTAAGATGCACAAGGAGACATCTACAGTTAAAGGCGACCCCAGTCTGGGGTTTGTTGTGACACCTGCCCCTGGGGCGCGGTGTGGTCAGTGCAGGGCCGTGGCTGGACCGGGGGCATTATCTGGGGATCATCATAATATGCATGCTTTCAAATTGCAAATTGTCTCAAATTAAATGCATAGAATTTAGAAATATATAAAGCACTGAGAGTGGGTGTCACTCTGACTCGTCCAACCCTCATGGGATCGATGTGTATCCTGCTCCAGCCGCGGCCATGCCAACTGGCCCCCAGGTCCGGTTCCTGCCCCCCACATCCCCCACCCTGTCCCCTGCTACTCATGGGGCCGTCCCTCTCCCCTTTGGTGTTCAGCTCCCATGGCAACCCCTGGAGGCCCCATCTTAGTGGCCTCCTCATCCCTGAGGCCCAGAGGGGTGGGCACGGTGGTCATCCCAATCACCCTACCATGGAGTGGTGTGTTGTTGGCTGCTGTTGCTCCACCTGGTGTCAGAGGCCCCGTTTTCCCTACACAGAAGCCCCCGGGGCCCCAAAGCCCCCTGGCCCAGCAGCCTCACCCGAACCCTAGCAGTCATAATATATAATGTGGCTACCGAATGTCCTGTTGACGTCCAGGTCTACCTGCGTGATGTCCCTGGAGGAGACCAGGGCCTCCTCCTTCATTTCCTGTGGGAAAACCGGGGAGGAGGAGCAGGCGTCAGGGAAGAACCCCGACCTGTCACGAGCTGCCGTGCTGGGCAGGGAGCCCTGTGGTCACCATGGGAGTGTGTCCTGCCAAAACCTCCTTCCTTCCTCTAGGATGCCAGGGAAGGGGGGAGTCCCCACCGTGCCCATGGGACCTTTGTGAGGGCCTGTGCCCAGTTGTTGTGGGCGGGGAGATGACGGAGTGTCAGCCTGGTTGGGAGGGGATAGGGGTTCAGCCAAGGTGGGAGGGGACATGGGGGTATTGTGCCCAAGATTGGGTATCCAGAAACCACTAAGGAGCTGACACCGATGCAAACACACAAGGGTTGAATTCCAAAATCGAGTTTGCGTCCCAGTACACCCAACACAGCGGAGCAGGGACTAGGACCCGGAGTTGGGTTTTAGCTTAGTTTTAAGGGCTGGTCTCAGGGACCTTCAGAAGGGCTGGAGCAATTCCTCAAGTTCTGTTTACATTTTGATATGGGGCCTTCAAGGGCATTGAGCTCTGCTCTCATTCTAATAGGGGCTTCCTGCCCTTGGCCTGGGCTCTGTTTTGATTCTATTGTGGGGCTTTCTAGGACATTAAGCTGTAAACATTTTTTTTTCCCGTAACTGAAGTAATGTAAATTTCATCTCTTCTTCACAGGGGCCTGGGATGGCTGGGCGTGTGCGAATGATGAATTTAAATTGGAATGGCCTTAATTTTCTCGGCCTCCATGTCTCCTGTCCCATCCTATCTAGTTCCATCCCCCTTCCCAAGAGCTCCTAAGAGAGCAATTGCAAATGACCTCAGCGTGGCATCCTGTGTTAGGGGGACAGGCCCAGTGATTGTGATCAGGAAGACCTGGTGTGTGGGTGTCCCAGCTGTGCAGCAGGATTCGATGCTGCTGACTCTTATTCCCTAAGGCTATATTGACAACTGACTTCGTACAAAGAAAAACTCTCCTTTGTCTTTAAAAGATGAGGAGCGGGTCAAAGTGTTTTTTCTCTGCCCATCTGATTGCTCAGATTCCAATCTGAGATGTATTTCCTGTTAATAAGGATAATTTACTATCCGTAGTACTATGGTTAAAATATTCTGACACAAGTAGTTCAGAGGGATGAGGGTTTCTCATCTCTTTCTTCACAGCTCAGTCACTCATTAGAAAATGCATCTTTATGGATTTGGAAAGTACTGAGAGACATTATTACCAATGGCCCTATTATTATGTGAAGGATTCTTCCCTGAGATTCTTCCCCTGTTTCAACTGACACTGAAACACTGTGAACTCTTTGGAAGACAAATGTCAAGGAAATAAATGTTATGCATTGCTAATTTTAAATGCGCTTGCAATATGGTGTCTATTGTAGTAGAAGTATTTTTATCTGACTTTTGCTATTTATTATCCTTTACTGCTTTTCAGGTTGAGGAGGCATTATACGTATTCATAAGTGTTTTTCTTTCCTTCTGATCTAAAATTCTTACTATGTTTCCATCAAAGGAACTCTTTAAGAATAAGGCAAAAATTAATTCAACTATTCTTAAAATGTCTTCACACCTGGAGCCTGATTCATTTAAGTCAATTTTCAAAATAAATCTTTTTTATTAGGAGAAAAACAAGATTTATAGGGAAATTGAGAAGATACTACACTGCATTCACATGCACTTGCACTCAATTTCTCCAATTATTGATATCTTATATTAGTACGGTACAAAGATTAGCTAATGAATCAATATTAAAATAATCACAATAACTAAAGACCATACTTTATTCAGATTTCCGTAGTTTTTGCTAAGTTACCATCCCTCATATCACATTCCATTTGTCCTCACGTTTTCTTAGGCTCCTCTGGATTGTGACAGTCTTTCAGCCTTTCCTTGTTGTTGAACTGGAACACTTTGAGAAGTAGAGTATTTTGTAAAATTTCCCTCAGTTGGGACATGTCTCATTTATCTCATGATTGAACAGTTTTTGTGGATTATATACAGAGATATACTGCCATTTTCATTATATCATATAAAGGATAGATACTATCAACATGATTTGTCAGTCTTGGTATCAATCTGATGATCTTACTGAGGTAGTGTTTGTCTCCTTTCTCCGCAGTAAACTGATCCTTTATTATTATTATTAATTATTATTATTATATTATCAATATTATTTTGTTTTTCACATTATATTTTGTAGAAGGAAGTTACTATGTGTATTCCACACATAAGAGTGGGAAGCTATGCTCATGAACTTGACGGTGGAATGTCTGCAAAAATTGTTTGAAATATTTCTACATGGGAGATTTCTCTTCCTTGTGGGTTTGTTTCTTTTTCAAATATATTTTTTATTTATTTGAGAGAGAGTGGAGAGAAAAAGCATGAGCGAGAGGGGCAGAGGGAGAGGGAGAAACAGGTTTCCTGCTGAACAGATAGCCTGCCTTGGGACCTGGATCATGATGTGAGCCTAAGGCAGAAGCTTAACTAACAGCCACACAGGTGCCACTCTTCTTTCCTTCCTTCCTTCCTTCCTTCCTTCCTTCCTTCCTTCCTTCCTTCCTTCCTTCCTTTAACTTTCTTTCTTTCTTTCTTTCTTTCTTTCTTTCTTTCTTTCTTTCTTTCTTTCTCTTTCTTTCTTTCTTCTTCTTTTAATAATAATTTTATTTTTTATTGGTGTTCATGTCGCCAACATACAGAATAACACCCAGTGCTCATCCCGTCAAGTGCCCCCCTCAGTGCCCGTCACCCATTCACCCGCACTCCCTGTCCTCCTCCCCTCCCAGCATCCCTAGTTACTTTCTCAGAGTTAGGAGTCTTTATGTTCTGTCTCCATTTCTGATATTTCCCACACATTTCTTCTCCATTCCCTTATATTCCTTTTCACTATTATTTATATTAACGCATTGAATGACAACATACGTTTGTCCTTCTCTGATTGACTTACTTCACTCAGCATAATACCCTCCAGTTCCATCCACATGGAAGCAAATGGTGGGTATTTGTCGTTTCTAATGGCTGCGTAATATTCCATTGTATACATAAACCACACCTTCTTTATCCATTCATCTTTCGATGGACACCATGGCTCCGTCCACAGTTTCGCTATTGTGGACATTGCTGCTATACACATCAGGGTGCAGGTGTCCCAGCGTTTTATTGCATCTGAATCTTTGAGGTAAATCCCCAACAGTGCAATTGCTGGGTCATAGGCTAGGTCTATTTTTAACTCTTTGAGGAACCTCCACACAGTTTTCCACAGTGGCTGCACCAGTTCACATTCCCACCAACAGTGTAAGAGTCTTCCCTTTTCTGCGCATCCTCTCCAACATTTGTTGTTTCTTGCCTTGTTAATTATCCCCATTCAGTGGTGTGAGGTGGTTCTCATTGTGGTTTTGATTTGTATTTCCCTGATGGCAAGTAATGCAGAGCATTTTTCCATGTTCATGTTGGCCATGTCAATGTCTTCCTCTGTGAGATTTCTCTTCATGTCTTTTGCCCATTTCATGATTGCATTGTTTGTCTCTTGGTGTTGATTTTAAGATGTTCTTTATAGATCTTTGAAACTAACCCTTTATCTGATACGTCATTTGCAAATATCTTTTCCCATTCTGTAGGTTGTCTTTTAGTTTGGTTGACTGTATCCTTTGCTGTGCAAAAGCTTCTTATCTTGATGAAGTCACAATAGTTCATTTTTGCTTTTGTTTCTTTTGCCTTCGTGGATGTATCTTGCAAGAAGTTACTGTGGCCAAGTTCAAAAAGGATGTTGCCTCTGATCTCCTCTAGGATTTTGATGGACTCTTGTCTCACATTTAGATCTTTCATCCATTTTGAGTTTATCTTTGTTTATGGTGAAAGAGAGTAGGCTAGTTTCATTCTTCTGCATGTGGATGTCCATTATCCCTGCACCATGTATTGAAGAGACTGTCTTTCTTCCAATGGATAGTCTTTACCCCTTTATCGAATATTAGTTGACCATAAAGTTCAGGGTCCAAATCCTGGGGTCTCTTTTCTGTTCCACTCATCTATTTGTCTGTTTTTGTGCTAGTACCACACTGTCTTGAACCGCAGCTTTGTAGTACAACCTGAAATCTGGCATTGTGATACCCCCAGATATGGTTGTCTTTTTTAAAATTCCCCTGGCTATTCAGGGTCTTTTCTGATTCCACACAAGTCTTTTTTTACGATAGTCACACAGAAAGAGAGAGAGAGAAAGAGAGAGAGAGAGAGGCAGGGACACAAGCAAAGCGAGAAGCAGGCTCCATGTACCGGGAGCCTGACATGGGATTCGAACCCAGGTCTCCAGGATCGTGCCCTGGGCCAAAGGCAGGCGCTATACCGATGCACCACCCAGGGATCCCGATTCCACACAAATCTTAAAATAATTTATTCTAAATCTCTGAAGAAAGTCCATGGTATTTTGATAGGGTTTGCATTAAACCTGTACATTGCCTTGGTAACATTGACATTTTCACAATGTTTAATTCTGCCATTCCAGAGCATGGAATATTTTTCCATCTATTTGTGTCTCCTCAATTTCTTTCAGAAGTGTTATATAGTTTTTAGGGTATAGATCATTTACCTCCTTAGTTAGGGTTATTCCTAGGTATCTTATGCTTTTGGGTGCAATTGTAAATGAGATTGACTCCTTAATTTCTCTTTCTTCAGTTTCATTGTTAGTGTATAGAAATGCCATTGATTTCTGGCAATTGATTTTGTATCCTGCAACGCTACCGAATTCTGTATGAGTTGTAGCAATCTTGGGGTGGAGGCTTTTGGGTTTTCTAGGTACAGTATCATGTCATCGGCGAAGAGGGAGAGTTTGACTTCTTCTTTGCCAATTTGAATGCCCTGAATGTCTTTTTGTTGTCTGATTGCTGAGGCTAGGAATTCCAGTACTATGTTGAATAGCAGTGGTGAGAGTGGACATCCCTGTCTTGTTCCTCATCTTAGGGGAAAGGCTACCAGTGCTTCCCCATTGAACATGATATTTGCTGTGGGCTTTTGTAGATGGCTTTTAAGATGTCGAGGAATGTTCCCTCCATCCCTACACTCTGAAGTGTTTTGATCAGGAATGGATGCTCTATTTTGTCAAATACTTTCTCTGCATCTAATGAGAGGATCATATGGTTCTTGGTTTTTCTCTTGCTGATATGATGAATCACATTGATTGTTTTATGAGTGTTGAACCAGCCTTGTGTCCTGGGGATAAGTCCTACTTGGTCATGGTGAATAATTTTCTTAATGTACTGTTGGATCCTATTGGCTAGGATCTTGTTGAGAATTTTTGCATCCATATTCATCAGCGATATTGGTCTGTAATTCTCCTTTTTGGCAGGGTCTTTGTCTGGTTTTGGAATGAAGGTGATGCTGGCTTCATGGAACGAATTTGGAAGTACTCCATCTCTTTCTATCTTTCCAAACAGCTTTAGGAGAATAGGTAAGAATTCTTCTTTAAACGTTGATAGAATTCCCCTGGGAAACCATTTGGCCCTGGACTCTTGTGTCTTGGGAGGTTTTGGATGACTGCTTCAATTTCCTCCCTGGTTATTGGCCTGTTCATTTTTTCTCTTTCTTCCTGTTCCATTTTTTGGTAGTTTCTGGCTTTCCATGAATGCGTCCATTTCTTCTAGAATGCCTAATTTATTGGTGTATACCCAATAATATAATAATAATTATAGCTAATAATATAATAATATTATAGCCAATAGTATGTTTTAAAAATCGTTTTATTTCCTTGGTGTTGGTAGTGACTACTCCTTTCTGATTCGTGATTTTATTAATTTGAATATTCTCTCTCTTCTTTTTAATAAGGTTGGCTAATGGTTTATCTATCTTATTAATTCGTTCAAAGACCCAACTCCTCGTTCCATTGATCTGTTCCACAGTTCTTCTGGTCTTGATTTCCTTGTGTTCTGCTCGAATGTTAATTAACTCTATTCTTCTGTTGGGTGTAGAATCTATCTGCTGTATTTTCTCTAGCTCCTTTATGTGTAATGTTAGTTTTTGTATTTGAGTAGTTTCCCGTTTTTGAATGGATGCTTGTATTGTGATGTATTTCCACCTTAAGGCTGCTTTTGCTGATCCCAAAGATTTTGAATGCTTGTATGTTCATTCTCATTAGGTTCCATGAATCTTTTTAATTCTTCCTTAATTTCCTGGTTGACCCTTTCATCTTTTAGCAGGATGATCCTTCACCTCGACGTGTTTGAGGTCCTTCCAAACGTCTTGTTGTTATTTAGTTCTAATTTCAAGGCATTATGGACTGAGAATATGCAGGGGATGATCCCAATCCTTTGTTATCAGTTCAGACCCTATTTGTGACCCAGTATGTGGTCTATTCTGGAGAAAGTTCCATGTGCACCTGAGAAGAATGTGTATTCAGTTGAGTTTGGATGTAAAGTTCTGTATATATCTGTGAAATCCATCTGGTCCAGTGTATCATTTAAAGCTCTCGTTTCTTTGAAGATGTTGTGCTTAGAAGACCTATCGAGTATAGAAAAGGCTAGACTGAAGTCACCAAGTATAAGTGTATTATTATCTAAGTATTTCTTCTCTTTGGTTATTAATTGGTTTAAATATTTGGCAGCTCCCGCATTCGGGGCATATATTGAGGATTGTTAAGTCCTCTTGTGGGATTGATCCCTTAAGTATGACTTAGTGTCCCTCTTCAACTCTCACTACACTCTTTGGGTTAAATTTTAGTTTATCTGATATAAGGATGGCTACCCCTGATTTCTTTTGAGCACCATTTAAATGGTAAATGGTTCTCCAACTTTTTATATTCAGATTGTAGGTGTCCTGTCTAAAATGAGTCTCTTGTAGACAGCAAATAGGTGGGTCCTGCTTTCTTATCCAGTCTGAAACCCTGCGCCTTTTGATGGGGTCATTAAGCCTGTTCACGTCAGAGTTGCTATCGACAGATATGAGTTTAGTGTCATCATGATATCTATTCAGTCCTTGTTTTTGTCGATTGTTCCACTGAACTTCTTCTTAAAGGGGAATTTTAAGAGTCCCCCTTAAAATTTCTTCCAGAGCTGGTTGGAGGTCACATATTCTTTCAGTTCCTGCCTGTCTTGGAAGCTCTTTATCTCTCCTTCCATTTTGAATGAGAGCCTTGCTGGATAAAGTATTCTTGGTTGCATGTTCTTCTCATTTAGGACCCTGAATATATCCTGACAGCCATTTCTGGGCTGCCAGGTCGCTGTGGAGAGGTCTTCTGTTACCCTAATGCTCCTCCCCATAAGGGTCAGGGATTTCTTTTCTCTTACTGCTTTAAGCATCTTCTCTATATGTTTGGAATTTGCAAGCTTCACTATTAAATGTCGAGGTGTTGGACGGTTTTTATTGATTTTAGGGGGGGATCTCTCTATTTCCTGGATCTGAATGCCTGTTTCCCTTCCCAGATTAGGAAATTTTTCAGCTAGGATTTGTTCAAATACTTATTCTGGCCCTCTGCCCCTTTCGGCGCCCTCAAGAACCCAAATTACATGTTGCTTTTTCTTCCTCAGGCTGTCGTTTATTTCCCTTAATCTGTCTTCCTGGTCTTTTAGTTGTCTGTCTCTTTTTTCCTCAGTTTCCCTCTTTCCATCAACTTGTCTTCTATGTCACTCCCTCATTCTTCCACCTCCTTAACCCTCATCGTTAGGACTTCTAGTTTATATTGCATCTCATTCAATTGATTTTTAATTTCAGCCTGATTGGATCTAAATTCTGCAGTCATGAAGTCTCTTGAGTCCTTTATGCTTTTTTCTAGAGCCACCAGTAGCTGTATAATAGTGCTTCTGAGTTGGCTTTCTGACATTGAATTGTAATCCAGATTTTGTAACTCTGTGGGAGTGAGGCCTGTTTCTGATTATTTCTTTGAGGTAAGCTTTTCCTTCTAGTCATTTTGCTGAGTGCAGAGTGGCCAAAAACAAATTGTATTGGGAAAAGGAGAAAAGAGAGGAGAGAAAGAAGGAAAGAAAAGAGAAAAATGAAAAAGAAAAAAGGAAGAAAGAAGGAGAAAAGAGAACAAAAAGAAAGAAAAAGAAAGAAAGGGGGGAAAAGGGTGGGAAGCAAACAGAAATGAAAAAAAACATGGGGGAGTATCTTCTGATTCTATATACTTTAAGTCCCTTGACTTCCCCTGGAAATTATCCATCTAGCTGGTCTTCTGGGAGAAGGGCCTGTTGTGCTGATTTTCAGGTGTTAGCACTTGGGGGAGCTGCTCTGTCCCCTGCCTGGTGCAGGTCTCAGTGCAGATAGTTTAAGCCCTGAGGCCCCAGGAGGAACAACCCCAGTGGCACCAGCCAGCTCTGGAAAACTGTATTCAGCCCCCGCAGTAGCTTGGGAGCAGTCCATCTGCAGGGCCTGGAGGCTCTGGGGCAGGGCCGCTGATCTGCTCAGGTCTGGGCAGGAGCGTCCTTGCTGTCCTGGGCCCTCCGGGCCTCTTCCTGTCTCGGGGGAGGCTGAATCCTGGGCTGTATCCCGGCGCCCTGTGCTCCAGGGCCTGCCCTGTTGGATTCTCGCTCCTGGCCGCATAGCCGCCTCACTGCGGAGCCACCGCCCAAGCCCCTCCGAGTTGCTCCCGGAGCCCCGCAGCCCCCTCCGCATGGAGCCTCTTCCCCTGCAGGAGGCGCCGCCACCAAGCTGCTCCTGGGGCCATTCAAACTCCTCTGCACAGTTTTGCTTGTTTGCACATTTCTAGTATTTTGTCCATTTCTTCCAGGTCTCCCAGTTTGTTAGCATATAATTTCATAGTATTCCCTTTTAATAGTCTAATTATTCTGGTGTTGATTGTGATCTCTCTTCTCTCATTTGTGATTTTATTTCTTTAGGTCTTTTCTCTTTTCTCTCTTTAGTTTTAAGATTTTATTTATTTATTCAAAGAGATGCAGAGAGAGAGAAAGAGGCAGAGACAGAGGCAGAGGGAGAAGCAGGCTCCATGCAGAGAGCCCGACATGGGACTCGATCCAGGGTCTCCAGATCACGCCCTGAGCTGCAGGTGGCACTAAACCACCACACCACCAGGGCTGCTTGGTCTTTTCTCTTTTCTCATTGATAAGGCTGGCTAGGGCTTGATCCATTTTATTATTTTGAAGAACCAGCTCTTAGTTTCCTTATTCCATTCTACTGTTTTGTTGTTTCTGTGTTGTTTATTTCTGCTCTCATCTTTATTCTTTCCCTTCTTCTGTAGGCTTTAGGCTTTGTTTCCTATTCCTTTTCCAGCTCCTTTAGGTGTAGGGTTAGGGTGTGTATTGGAGACTTCTTGTTTCTTGAGGTAGGCCTCTATCGCTATGTACTTCCCTCTGGACTGCCTTTGCTACATCCCAGAGGTTTGGAGAAACATGTTTTCATTTTCATTTGTTTTAAATTTCCTCTTTAATTTCCTGGTTGCTCCATCCATTCTCTAGTAGGATGTTAATAATCTCCACATATTTTTGGTCTGTCCAAATTTTTTTTTTACTGTCGACTTCAAGTTTCATAGCGTTGTGTTCCAAAAATGTACAGCGTGTGATATCAACCTTCTTCTACCTGTTGTACCTGTTGAGGGCTGATTTGTGGGCCATGATATGATCTGTTCTGGAGAATGTCCCATGTGCACTTGAAAGGAATGTGTATTCTGCTTTAGGATGAAATGTTCAGAATATATCTGTTGAGTCCCTGTGGTCCGGCGTGTCAAGGCTATTGTTCCCTCTTGATTTTCTGCATAGATGATTGGTCCATTGCCATAAGTCTTAAAATCCCCTGTCACATTGAATTATTATCAGTGAGTTTGTGTACCTTTGTTGTTAATTTGTTTCTATATTTAGATACTGCCATGTTGGCAGCATAAATATTTTGTTGTTTGACCTTGATAGAGAGTCTTTTTAATTATGAAATAATGCCCTTCTTCATCTCTTCTTACAGTATTTGTTCTTTCTTGTTTGAAATTTAAATATTTTATTTATTTATTAATGAGAGATACACAGAGGAGCAGAGGAAGAAACATAGCAGAGTGAGAGGCAGGCTCCCTAAGGGGAGGCAGATGTGGGACTCGATCCTGGGATCCCAGGATCACCCCCTGATCTGAAGGCAGATGCTCAACCACTGAGCCACCAGGTGTCCCCCAGGGTTTCGTTTCAAATCTCGTTTGTCTGATATAAGTATGAGTCCTCCAGCTTTCTTTTGATATCCATTAGCGTGATAGATGATTTTCCATCCCCTGACTTTCAATCTGTTGGTGTCTATAGGTCTAAGGTGAGCATCTTGTAGGCAGCGTAGAGATGGATGTTGTTTTTTTAATAATAATTTTATTTATCAGAGAGACAGAGAGAGAGAGAGAGAGAGGCAGACAATTATGCAGAGAGAGAAGCAGTCTCCCCACCAGGAGCCCAATATGGGACTCGATCCCAGACTCCAGGATCACACCCTGAGTCAAAGGCAGAGGCTCAACCCCTGAGCCACCCAGGCATCCCGGATCCACTTTTTAAGCTTCTCTGATACCCTATATCTTTTGATTGAAGCATTTAGTCTATCAGCATTCAGAGTGACTATACAAAGATGTGAACTTTGTGCATTTGTGTTACCCGTAGAGTTGGTGTTTCTGGTGACGTTCTCTGGGCCTTTCTAGTCTTTGTTGCTTTTGGTCTCTTTTTTTCCCCCACTAGAAGAGTCCCTCTTAAAATTCCTTACTGGACTGGTTAAGTGGTCATGAACTTCTTTATATGTAACCTGTCTGGGAAAATGTTTATCTCTCCTTCTGTCCTGTATGACACCCTTGCTGAAGAAAGTATTCATACAAATTTGACTGCAATAAAAGTAAATTTGAAAACATAAAATAAATTCTTCTAATATGATTGAGGAAAATGGCATTTAGGAGGAAAACCAGAAGCAGAAAGAGAGGAGGACAGATTTCACCCTCCGTAGCCTTCACAGGGACCTGGTGTCCTTTCCAAGGAGGGGCCCCCCCCTCCGGAGGATGCTTCCTGCCCCTCTGCCCTCCTTGTTGGAACACAGCAGGCACATCTCTGTGCATCCAGCACCTCTGCAGTCATGGCTTATAGCGTTATCCATGTATCCTATTGGAGACCACAGTTTTGTGTATGTAAGCATCTGGCTGCTGTTTGACAACATTGGGGGGATTCCGACTTTTGTTGGTTTTAAGGTGTGTGTGTGTCTCTCACATGCAGCTATCACGTGCAGCTATCTGATCCGCTGGCTGGGTCACCAAAAAACACCAAAATGGTTGGCACAACATCATTTCTGGTGCTTGCGCTGGGCGGTTAGCTGGGCTATCCTGGCAGACCCGGGGCTCGCTTGTGCAGTTACTTTCAGCTGGAGAGTCAGCTGAGCTGGATGTTCCGGCTCTGCCACATTCTCATGTCCAGCAGTGCGTCTGGCCGCCCTGGAAGGCACGTGGGGGTCCTCAGCTGTGTGTGCCTGGCGGCGCCCCTGCAGGGGCTAGTTGGGGCCTAGGTGGCGCCCCCTCCTCCACTCTGGGGGTCTCTCCACGCCCCGTGCACAGAGTTCTGGGAAACACAGAAATGGGCTGGCTGTGCATTTTCGCACCACAACACTTTATTGACTTTCTACAGCAAACGGGCTAAGAGCTGTGGTTGTGTGCCTTCCCCGGGGGAGGGAGACCTCTCTTGCTCCCTTTAAGAGGGGGCAAGAATCACACAGGGTGGGGGCTGGGTGCTGGAGTCCCCCACCTGGGAGCATGTGTGGAATCCGGTTGGGGGTATGTGTCTTGAGGTTTCAGCCTGAGTGATGGTTCTGAGGACAGCAGAGCTGACCTGGACCTGCACCTCATGGGCACCTGTGCTGGGTCCCCGCAGGGCAGCTGGACACCGGCCTCGGGCCCTCTGGGGCCCCAGCACATGGAGGAGCCCACATCCTGGTGTGGGTACAGGTGGGGCCCACTGGCTTACCCCTCCACAACCCACACTGGGGTGTCCTGGGATCCCCAGGGCTGCCCTAGGTCAGCAACCTGGATCAGTGGGGCACACCCAGGGCCCAGCAGGCCACATCCAGCTGTGAGAGGGCTCGCTCAGCCCGGGACCAGAATCCAGGGCTGGCCAGGGCCATGTGGGCTGGATCCCATTGGTCTTTGTGTTGGGCCTAGGGCGGGGGCTCAAATCACCCCAGCCCTCACAGAGCCCAGGGCCAGGCCAGCCCAGATCTCCATGGGTTAGGGACTGGTGTCCTGTGCAGGGTGTGCCGCCCTAAATGAGGGACAGTGGGCGGAGGCAGGGCACAGTGGGTCTTCTGCTCCACTCACCTGCACCCACCCTGTTGAGGGCTCTGTGTCTTCCCTCCTCCGTGCAACCCCTGGGTACTCTATGGGACACCTGGGCTTCTGATGGGAGCAGGGTATGCAGAGAATCCCGGGGAGTCTGAGCATGTCCCACAGGGGTACCTGCACCAGGTCCTTGCTGGGGGCCGAAGGTGTGGTGGTGGATATTGTGGGGGCATGGGTATGAAGGTGGTGGAGTGTTCGGGAAGGTGTAGGGGTGATGGTGTTGGGGTATAGTGTGAGTGGGGATTGTGTGGGGCTGTGTGGGTGTTAGGGGGATGGTGTATGTGGGATGCCATTGGGAATGATGATGTAGGGGGATGCTGTGGGAGTGGGGAATGAGGGGGATGTGGGGGGCCTGCGGACACAGGGCATCTCCTTCCTCTAAGATGCACAAGGAGACATCTTCAATTAAAGGCGACTAGTCTGGGGTTTGCAGTGACACCTGCCCTTGGGGCACCGTGTTGTTAGTGCAGGGCCCTGGCTGGACCGGGGGCATCATCTGGGGGTCATCATAATATGTATGTTTTCAAATTGCAAATTGTCTCAAATTAAATGCATAGAATTTAGAATAATATAAAGCACCGAGAGTGGGTGTCACTTTGACCCGTCCAACCCTCATGGGATGATGTGTGTCCTGCTCCAGCCGTAGCCATGCCTCCTGGCCCCCAAGTCTGGTTCCTCCTCCCACGACCCCCACCCCATCCCCTGCTTCTCATGGGGCCGTCCCTCTCCCCTTTGGTGTTCAGCTCCCATGGCAACCCCTGGAGGCCCCATCCTAGTGGCCTCCTCATCCCCGAGGCACCGGGAGTGTGGGCACGTGAGTCATCCCCAGCATCCTACCATGGAGCAGTGTGTTTTTAGCTGCTATTGCTCCCCCGGCCTCAGAAGCTCAGTTTTCCCTACCCAGAAGGCCCCAGGCCTCCCTCAGGGCCCCAAAGCTCCCTGGCCCAGCAGCCTCACCCGACCCCTAGCAGTCCTAATATATGATGTGGCTGCCGAACGTCCTGCTGACGTCCAGGTCTACCTGCGTGATGTCCCTGGAGGAGACCAGGGCCTCCTCCTTCATTTCCTTTGGGAAAACCGGGGAGGAGGAGCAGGCGTCAGGGACACAGACCCCGACCTGTCACGAGCTGCCATGCTGGGCAGGGAGCCCTGTGGCCACCATGGGTGTGTGTCCTGCTGAAACCTCCTTCCTTCCTCTGGGAGGCCGGGCATGACAGGAGTGCCCACTGTACCCGTGGGACCTGTGTGAGGGCCTGTGCCCAGCTGTTGTGGGCGGGGATGTGACTGCCTGTCACCCTGGGTGGAAGGGGATAGGGGTTCAGCCAGGTGGGAGGTGACATGGGGGTGTGGTGACCAAGATTGCAAATCCGAGAAACCACTATGGAGCTGACATTGATGCAAACCCACAAGGGTTGATTTCCAAACTCGAGTTTGCGTCCAAGTACACCCGACACAGCAGAGCAGGAACTTGGACCCCGAGGTGGGTTTTTGCTTAGTTTTAAGGGCTTGTCTCGGAGACCTCCAGAAAGGCTGGAGTAATTCCTCAAGTTCTGTTTATATTTTGATATGGGGCCTTCAAGGCATTGACCTCTGTTCTCATTCTAATAGACACCTCCATCCCTTGGCGTGGGTTCAGTTCTTATTCAATTGTGGGGCTTTCTAGGTCATTAAGCTGTAAACTTTTGTTTTTTTTTTTTTACTGTAACTGAAGTAATGTAAATTTCAGCTCTTTTTCACTGGGGCCTGTGATGGATGGAGTTGTTCAAACGCTGAACTTAAAGTGGAAAGACCTTCATTTTCTCAGCCTCATTGCATCCCCTCCCCTCCTATCTAGCTCCTTCACCTTCCCGGGAGCTCCTGAGAGAGCAATTGCAAATGACCTCAGCATGGCAGTGTTTGTTGGAGGTCAGGCCTAGAGATTTTGGGTCAGGAAGAGCTGGGGTGTGGGCATCCCAGCTGTGCAGCTGGATTCGATGCTACAGACTCTTATTCCCTAAGGCTATCTTGACAACTGACTTTGTAGTAGAAAAGCTGTCCTTTCTCTTTAAAAGATGAAGAGCATGGGGATCCCTGGGTGGCATAGCGGTTTAGCGCCTGCCTTTGGCCCAGGGCGCAATCCTGGAGACCCGGGATCGAGTCCCGCATTGGGCTCCCGGTGCATGGAGCCTTCTTCTCCCTCTACCTGTGTCTCTTCCTCTCTCTCTCTCACTGTGTGCCTATCATAAATAAATAAAATTTAAAAAAAATAAATAAAAGATGAAGAGCGAGTCAAAGCCTTTTTTCTCTGCTCCACTGATTGCTCAGATTCCAATCTGAGATGTATTTTCTGTTAATAAGGATAATTTACTATCCGTAGTACTATGCTTAAAATATTCTGACACAAGTATTTCAGAGGGATGAGGGTTTCTCATCTCTTTCTTCACAGCTCAGTCACTCCTCAGGAAATGCATCTTTAAGGATCTGGAAACAACTTAGAGGCATTAATACCAATGGTCCTATTATTATGCAACGGATTCTTCCCTAAGATTCTTCCGCTATTTCAACAGACACTGAAACACTTTGAACTCTCTGGAAGACAAATGTCAAGGAAATAAATGTTATGCATTGCTAATTTTAAATGCACTTGCAATATGGTGTCTATTATAATACAAGTATTCTTATCTGATTTTTGCTATTTATTATCCTTTACTGCTTTTCAGGTTGAGGAGGCATTATACATGTTCATAAGTCTTTTTCTTTCCTTCTGATATAAAATTACTTTGTTCCCATCAAAGGAACTCTTTAAGAATAAGGCAAAAGTTAATTCAACGATTCTTAAAATGTCTTCACACTTGGAGACTGAATCATTTAAGTCAATTTTCAAAATAAATCTTATTTATTAGGAAAAAAAGATTTATAGGGAAATTGAGAAGATAATACAGTGCATTCACATGCCCTTGCACTCAATTTCTCCAATTATTGATATATTAATACGGTACAAATAATAGCTAATGAATCAAGTTAAAATATTCGCGGTAACCAAAGACCATACATTATTCATATTTCCTTAGTTTTTGCTACTTTACCATCCGTAATATCACACTCCATTTTTCCTCCTGTTTTCTTAGGCTCCTCTGCATTGTGACAGTCTTTCAGCCTTTGCTTGTTGTTGTTGAACTGGAACACTTTGAGAAGTAGAGTATTTTGTAAAATTTCCCTCAGTTGGTACATGTCTGTGGTTTATCTCATGACTGAACTGTTTTTGTGGATTATATACAGAGATATACTGCCATTTTCATTATATCATATAAAGGATAGATACTATCAACAGGATTTATCAGTCTTGGCATCGATGTGATCATCTTGCTGAGGTAGTGTTTGTCATATTTCTTCGTAGTAAAGTGATTATTATTATTATTATTATTATTATGAGTTATTATATTATCATTATCATTTTAAGTTTTTCATAATATATTTTGTAGAAGGAAGTTACTATGTGTATTCCCCACAGAAGATTGGTAAGCTATGCTCATGCACTTGAGGGTGGAATGTCTGCACAAATTGTTTGAAATTCTTCTACATGGGAGATTTCTCTTCCTTGTGGGTTTGTTTGTTTGTTTTTCAAAGATGTTATTTATTTATTTGAGAGAGAGAGGAGAGAAAAAGCATGAGCAAGAGGGGCAGAGGGAGAGGGAGCAGCAGGTTCCCTGCTGAACAGGGAGCCTGACTTGGGACCAGGATCATGATCTGAGCCTAAAGCAGAAGCTTAACTGACTGAGCCACACAGGTGCCACTCTTTCTTTCTTTCTTTCTTTTTTTTAAATAATAAATTTACATTTTATTGGTGCTCAATTTGCCAACATACAGAATAACACCCAGTGCTCATCCCGTCAAGTGTCCCCCTCAGTGCCTCTCACCCATTCACACCCAACCCTGCCCTCCTCCACTTCCCTCAGCCCTAGTCTTTTCCAAGAGTTTGGTGTCTTTATGTTCTGTCTTCCTTTTCTGTTATTTCCCACACATTTCTTCTCCCGTCCCTTATATTCCCTTTCTCTATTATTTATATTCCCCAAGTGAATGAGAACATACAATGTTAGTCCTTCTCCGATTGACTTACGTCACTCAGCATAATACCTTCCACTTCCATCCATGTTGAAGCAAATGGTGGGTATTTGTCGTTTCTCATGGATGAGCAAGGCCCACCTTTTCTCTCTCTTCATCATCTGAGTCTCCTATGATATGAATGTTATTGTTTTAATAAGTGGCTGAGTTCCCTACGTCTGCCTCTGTGGTCCATAAACTTCCTTTTTTTTAAGGCTTCCCCTTGGGACTGCACCTCAGTTATAGCATTTGTAACATTGGCCTGACTAGATTTTACTTCTTTTATTTCTACAGTAAGGGATTCTCTAGTTTTCTTCTGTGCTTTTTGTCCAGCCCAGCTGCTATCTTTATAATCATTGTTTTAAACTGTAGTTAGACATCCTATATGTGTATTGATGGACTTCTTGACTTTGAGTACTACCTCATGTTATTTTATGGAGGTGAATTTCGCCATCTCATTACTTTTTCCAGAAAAGAAAGAGGGAAGAAACAGAAAAACCAAGAAAATCAATAACAACTGCCCTCCAAAAAAAACACCTGATTATTTTGCCCTGCTTGTTAAAAGATTCTAAATCCCAAGATATGAATCACAATTAAAGAACCATGAAAGTAAAAATGAGAAATAAATAAGGTACATACATAAAAATTAAAATAAGGCAATTAATAAAATAGCATCAAAGAAAATAAATGAAAATAAAGCAAAAAGTACAAAGGAAGCTAGACCCTATATTCCAGGCAGAGCTGAAGCTCTGCAGCCTCAGTGGTCCAAAAACTTGGTGGCAGCGAGTAGTCTGTGCCAGGTCTGGGGATGGGCCCTGGTGTACATCTGCCTGGGAGATTCACCTGTGAGGTCAGAGGCGGGGTGGGCATCATCCATTCTGGCCTCCATCGGGCAGTGCTGTGCTGCTCCCTGAGACTCGGCGCAGATGGGCAGGATGCGGGTGGGGACGCTGGGTCCTCTGGCTCTGGGGCTAAGCATTCCACCCCCCAGTCTGCAGGCCCTCCACAGAAGAGCCCCCAAGCCCCCGGGTCTCTGCCGCTTCTCTCAGAACCCTGCTTTCACTCTGCCCGCATCCGAGCTTCTTTTGGTTTGTTTTTTTATCTCAGACTACTGTGCCCAAGATTGAGAATCTGAGAAACCACCGAGAAGCTGTAAACAGCAAAGGTTCCACACCTGGAAGTGGGACGTCACACTGTCCCTATATGCTGAAGACGCGGTACTAGAAACAGGAAACCCGAGAGTCTCCACCAAAACCTGTTAGAAATAAGGAGTGAGTTCAGTAAAGTCACGGGACACAAACTGACCCTACAGAACAGAGTAGCTTTGCTGTGTCCCGACAATGAGCACTCAGGAAGGAAAGGAAGGACGTGACGCCCTTCTCAGGAGCATCAAGGTGAATAGATAATGAGACTGAACCAAAGGAGCACAAGACATGTACACTGAGCCATACCAGGCTCTGGGAGGCTGTCCTGGGCTTGTGGGGTGGGAGCCTCATCTTGTGAAAATGTCCACAGTTCCTGAAGCGACCCTCAGTTTCAATGTCATTCCTATCAAATCATGGTGGCAGATCTTAGAAATAAGAAAAAAAAACCCATAACACCCATTCCCTCCAACAAATGACCCCGAACAGCAAATCAGTATTTGAGAAGCACGACAGAGTGGGACGCATCACTTTCTGATTTCAAACGATATCACAGAGACACAGGATAAAGTAGTGTGGTTCTCAGGCCCCCGGCTGGCTCCATCGGTTAAGCATCGGACTCCTGACCTCACCTCTGGTCCTGATCTCAAGGTCGTGAGTTCTCTCCGTGGGCTGGGCCATGGATGAGGCGTGGAGCCTACTTAGATAAACCAGACCCACGTGGGGTGGTCCCGGCATAAGCTGAATGAGCAAAACAGAGATTCCAGAAGGAAATGTGCTCTGATACAACTGATTTTTTTAACTTAATTTAATTTAAACCCAATTAATTAACATATATTATATTATACTTTCAGAGGAAGAATTCAGGGATTCACCAATTGGAGATAACAGCAGTGCCCGAGACATCACGTGCCCTCCTTCATGCTGGTCCCCTGTTATCCCGCCACCTCCAGCGACCCTCAGTTTGTTTCCTATCATTAAGAGTCTGTATGTCCTACATCTATTTTCATCTTATTTGTTTTTCCTTCCCTTCACAGTAGTTCATCTGCTTTACTTCTTTAATTTCACCTATGAATGACACCACACGGTCATTCTCTTTCCAGACTGACTTATTTCACTTAACATGATCCCTTTAGTTCTATCCACATCATTGCAAATGGCAAGATTTCCTTCTCTTTGATAGCTGAGTACCATTCCTCTCTTTATGACCATCATCTATTTCCCATCCTCTTTATCCATCATCAGCCCGGGTACACCGAGGCTCCTCCCACAGTGTGACTAATGTGGACACGGCTGCTGTGGACATTAGGGTGCAGGTGTCCTGAGTCTCACTGCATCTGTATCTTCTGAGTGAACTCCAGGCCTTTCAACTGCTGGTCGCAGGGCGGCTTTATTTGTAACTTCCTCAGGGGCCTCCACACTGTTTCCAGGGCTGCTGCACCTGCCCACAGTCCCGCCCACAGTGGATGAGGGTATGTGAGATTTCCAGGACGTGGTAAAAGTCTGGTCCACATTTCATTTCACGTCCTGTGGGCTGCAATTCCTTGTCCTTAAGTATTTCTGGGGAAGCCAGGTGTTGGGCTCCTTTTCAGTGAGAGGTTTCTAAAGCTAACATGCCCCATTTGGAGCCTGAAAGAAGGCAGGTGGGGTCCATGGAGCACCCGCTGCCTCCTGCACAGCCTCCTGCAGTGCCTGAGCTTCCAGCAGGGGCTGCCCGAGACCAGGCCCCTGCCATGGGGTGTGCATGTGCAGTAGGCCTCCTCTGCCTGCACTAACAGGAGCCAGCCTCTTCTGGAGAGGCCTGAGGAGGACGTGGGGATGCATCTACGCTGATGAGCTGCAGCCTCCTCAGGACCCGCGGGAGTCTTTTGGGGGAAATTGGGCCGCGTTCACGCTGACAGGAGCTCCAGTCTCCTCAGGACCCGCGGTGAGGCTTTAGGAAGATGTGGGCCCGCATCCACCCTGACAGGAGCCCTGAGGTCGCCTCAGGACCCACGGGGAGGCTTCAGGAAGATGTGGGCCCACATCCACACTGACAGGAGCCCTGAGCCACCTCAGGAACCGCGGGGAGGCTTAGGAAATTGTGGGCCCGCATCCATGCTGACAGGAGCCCCTGAGCAGCCTCAGGACCCGCGGGGAGGCTTCAGGAAGATATGGGCCCGCATCCATGCTGACAGGAGCCCCTGAGCCACCTCAGGACCTGCGGGGATGCTTCAGGAAGATGTGGCACTGCGTCCACTCTGGCAGGAGCTCCCGGGCCCCTCAGGACATAAGTTGAGGCTTCTGGAAGCTGGGGGCCACATTCATGGTTATAGGAGCCCCGGCCTCCTCAGAACCCTCGGTGACGCTTCGGGAGGAATTGGGGCCACATAGACACAACAGGACGTTGACTTCCTAGGATCACCAGTGTAGATTTGGGGAAATATGGGGATGTGTCGATGTGGACAGAAAACCCCAGGCTTCTCAGGGCCTGTCGTGAGGCCTAAGAAAAATGTGGGTGCCACATCCACACTGACAGAAGTCTCCAGCCTCCTCAAGACCCACTGTGAAGGTTTGGGAAGATTTGGGGCCATATCCATGCTGACAGGAGCCCCCAGCCTCCTCAGGTCTTATGTGAGGCTTGAGGAAAATGTGGGGCCACGTCAACCCTGAGAGGAACCCTGTCCTCCTCAGGACCTGCACTTTGGCTTCGGGACATATGGGGCTGTGTCGATGCTGACAGGAGCCCACAGCCTCCTCAGGACCTGCGGTGAGTTTTCTGGGGGACGTGGGGCCATGTCCAGGCTGACAGGAGCCCGCGGCCTCCTGACGACATGCTGTGAGGCTTCCAGAGGATGTGAGGCATAGTCCACAGTGACAGGAGACCCGGCTTCCTCAGGACCCGCTGACTATGACTCAGGAACACGTGGGGCCACGTCCACACTCACAGGAGCCCGGCTTCCTCAGGACCCCCTGGAGGACTCTGGAGGAGCCGTTGGGGGCCACATCAGAAGGGACTCCTCAGAACCACAGGGTAAGTGAAAGGGTAGAATGAATGGTAGGGTTAGCGGAGAGGGATAGTTGGTGGTTAGCCTTAGGGTAGATGATAGGGGTTAGTGATTAAGCTTATGGTTACGGATTAGAGGTTAGGTGAGGCATAAGGGTAATGGTCAGTAGTTAAGAGTTAGGATGGGGGTTAGGGTAAGGGACAGGATTTAGTGTTAGGGTTAGGGTTCAGGCTCTAGGGATTAGGGCAGGAGGTTAGGATTTGGGGTTAGGGTTATGGTTAGAGTTAGGGTTGGGCTTAGGTTTGCAGTGAGGGTTAGGGGTTAGGGTGTGAGTTATCGTTAGGGTTTAGGGTGAGGGGTTAGGGTTATACTTAGGGCTAGGTTTAGGGTTAGGGCGAGGGTTAGGTTTAGGATAGGGGTTAGGGCTAGGGTTAGGGTTAGTGTTTGGTTAGGGGTTAGGGTTAGGGTCAGGTCAGGGTCAGGGTACGGTTTTGGAAGAGGGTTAGAGATACGGTCAGGGAGTGGGTTAGGGGTTTGTTTTAGGGTACGGGTTAGGGTAGAGTTTGGGGTATGAAATAGGATTAGTATTAGAGCGTTAGGATTAGGGTACAGGTTAAGGTTAGGAATAGGATTTGAGTACATTAAGTTAAGCTTAGGTTTAGAGGTTAGGGTTAGATTTAAGGTAGGGGTCAGGCTTAAGGGTTTATTTTTTTTTATTTTTTTTAAATTTATTTATGACAGTCACACACACAGAGAGAGAGGCAAAGACACAGGCAGAGGGAGAGGGAGAAGCAGGCTCCGTGCACCAGGATCCTGACGTGGGATTTGATCCCGGGTCTCCAGGATCGTGCCCTGGGCCAAAGGCAGGCGCCAAACCGCTGCGCCACCCAGGGATCCCGGCTTAAGGGTTTAGAATAGGTTTAGGAGTTAGGGTGAGGGTTGGCAGGAAGGTTCAGTGAATGCGTTTCGGTCTTGGGGTTTGTGCTTGGTTTTGATTACTGTTAGGTCTTGTTTAAGGGTTAGGTTAACATTAGGCTTAAGTGTAGGGTTAGGGTTATGTCTGTGTATGGTTAGAGTTTGGGTCTTGGCATGTGCCTGCACTGGGACTCCTAGTATCTTGGGCAGTTTAGTTTTATGCACTCTATTTAGGTTTTGGGTTCAAAGATAGCCTGACTCCACCAAGTCAGGGCTTCCCCAGAGAATCAAAATCCAGGCTTCTGCTGGGGTGAAGGCATGGCAGGCTTCTCCTGAGCTGAGCTAAGGAGGGGATTTGTGACTCTAAAGACTCTTTGGATTTTCAGTTGCTTTTCTGATTTTATCTCTTGTGCGCACGTTTCATCAATACTACCAATTATTATTTTAAAGTTTTACTTGAATTCCTCTTTGTAAACACAGTATGATGTGATATAGTTTCAGGTTTACCACATAGTGATTCAACCCTTGAATACAACGTCTGGTACTGGTCAGAGGTGACTTCCACTATCCCCATCCCCTGATTCCTCTTCCCCCCTACCTTCCTCTGGTATTGATTAGTTTATTCTCTGTGGTTAAGAGTGTGTAACTTGGTTTGCTTCTCTCATTCCCTCCTCCTCCCCTTTGCCAGTTTGTTTGGTTTCTTAAAATTCACATGTGAATGCAATTGTATGGTATTTGGTATCTGTCTTTCTCTGACTGAGTTCATTTAGAATAAGTCCTTTCCACTTCTCCCACGTCATTGTAAATGGCTTCATTTCATCCCTTCTGATGACCCAGTGATGTCGCAGTGTGTATATTTATCACGTCTTTCTGCCCATTCATCTGTCGATGGGCATCTAGGGTGTATCCACAGATTGGCTGTTGCTGATAACGCTGCTACCAACACTGGGCTGCATGTCCTTCTTCAAATCTACTAAACTACTTTTGTATTCTCAGGATAAATACCTAGCTGTGCATTTTTGGAATCGTAGGATAGCTCTATTTTTAACTTCTTTTTTAAAATTTTTTTTATGATAGTCACAGAGAGAGAGGCACAGACACAGGCAGAGGGATAAGCAGGCTCCATGCACCGGGATCCCAATGTGGGATTCGATCCTGGGTCTCCAAGATCGCGCCCTGGGCCAAAGGCAGGCGCCAAACTGCTGCGCCACCAGGGATCCCCTATTTTTAAATTTTCGATGACCTTCCACACTGTTTTCCACAGTGACTGCACATCTTTGCATGCCCACCAGGAGTTTACGGGGGCTACCCTTTCTCCATAGCCTCACCAACACCTAACACTGCACTGCACTGTTGTTTCTTGTGTTGTTAATTTTAGCCATTGTGACGGCTGTCAGGTGACATCTCATTGTGGATGTGGTTTGCATTTCTCTGCTGATGGGTGACGCTGAGTGTCTTTCCGTGTGTGTCTGGTGGCCATCTGGATGTCTTGTCAGAGACAAAGTCCATTCATGTCTTCTGCCCATCTGCAGTTGGATAATTTGTGTTTAGGATGTTGAGATTTATATTTGCTTTATGTATTTTAGATAGTAAATATTTATTGGATGTGTTTGTTTACAAATATCTCCTCTCATTTTGTATGTTGCCTTTTAGGTTTGGGTTGTTTCCTTCACTTTGTGGAAGGTCCGGATTGGCTATATTCCCATGTGGGGCAGTGGGTCCTGCAATGTGCTGGCTGCTTACCTTCTCCCTGATGCCTCTCCATCAGGGAGCCAGACCTCGGGCCACCCTGGCGGGAGCTCCTAAACACCAGCTGCCAATGGGGGGGGGGTGCCCTGGGGCTTCCTGTGTTTGGGAGTGTGTGTGGGGATGGGGCTAGGGTTCCTCGGTCTCCTGTACTGCCTGGCCTTCAGGCCGAGCCCCATGCTCACCCAGCCCCTAGTCACTAGGGCGAGGAGGGTATCCTCCACAGACTGGTGTGAGAGATCTAGCACCACAAGGTGTGCACGCTGAGTACACCTTGCGAGGGTGGCTCATGTGCGTGAGCAGCAGTGTGGGACCCAGGAAATTTAACACAAAATCCCTTTCCCCTGGACAAGCAGAGCAGGAATGATTCAATTTTGTACTCCCACCTGCCATCTCCCCTATGACCCCACAAGACCTGCTTGTGGCTTAAAGGCGCTGCCCCACCCGACAAGCCGCTGGGCACAACCTAATCCGAAATCGGTTCATAACAATGTAACACTGCTTTTGTGCCTCACAAACTGCGCGCCAATTCTGACCAAAGTATAGGCCAGTTCAAGTCGATACTATAGGGTAAAGTGTAATTCAATCGGCCACCTGCGTGTGGACCGACATGACTATGCATCTTTCAGCGTTCCCATGGGACACTAGCTCCTATAAAGCTGCTACGCCTTTTAGTCTCAGGGTGCAAGTCCCTACTCCTCTGTGTCGGGTGCACTTGGACCCAAGCTCCAGCTTGTAAAGAAACCCTCGGAGTTTGCATCGGTGTGGGCTCCTTGGTGGTTTCTCGGATTAGCAACCTTGGCACAACACAAGGGCCTGTGTCCTGACATCCCTTCCAGGGCCACGCTACTGCCCCGCAGGCCCTCTGTGCCCCAGGCACACAGGCACGGGGATGCGGAGAGGGGAGGAGTAGTGCCCCAGAACCCGGCCAGCCCCAGTCCCTGGACAGAGGGAGACCAGACCTCCCAG